>NW_011348580.1:0-3006 GCF_000735185.1 Notothenia coriiceps
CTCCACGAAAACTACTTAAGTAAAATACTTTTGCAAATGTTCTTTGTTAAACTCCCCCGAAAAGTATATTTGGCTGATAATCAAACTGTACTTTTACTTTAGTATAGGATCTGAGTACTTCTTTCTCCACGAAAACTACTTAAGTAAAATACTTTTGCTAATGTTCTTTGTTAAACTCCCCCGAAAAGTATATTCAGCTGATAATCAAACTGTACTTTTACTGATACATTTAGAATTTGTAATGGAGTATGTTTAGAATGTGGTATCAGTACTTTTACTTAAGTAGCCTATAGGATCTGAGTACTTCTTCCACCACTAGTAAAACACTTTTGTAAATGTACTTTGTTAAATTCCCCCTCCCCAAAAAGTATATTTAGCTGATAATCAAACTGTACTTTTACTGAAGTAGCATTTTGAATTTGTAATGGAGTATGTTTAGACTGTAGTATCAGTACTTTACTTAAGTATAGGATCTGAGTACTTCTTCCACCACTAGTAAACATACTTTTGTAAATGTACTTTGTTAAATTCACCCCAAAAGTATATTTAGCTGATAATCAAACTACTTTTACTGAAGTAGCATTTTGAATGTTGTAATAGAGTATGTTCAGGCATGGTCTCAGTACTTTTACTTCAGTATAGAACCCATGACTCTGAGGGGTTTTGGCAGTACCGTGTGTTTATCTACTCACAGGGACACGGTTCTGTTGGGCAGGAAGCTGGGCTGCAGGGTGTCCATCAGCTCCACATCGTCACACACCACCCTAACCAGGACCTGCTGCCGGCTCAGCTGCTTGGACCTCTCCGCGGAGCAGTGGCAGCTTTCCACAATCAGGTCCGGACAGTTCCTGTTGCCCAGGCTGGAGCGCAACAACCCGGCTATTACGCACAGCAGAACCAGCGCACTCATGGTGGACTCTGATTCCTTTTTCGTTCAGGTTATATCCTCCCAGCTCCTGAGACAAATCGGGACCATTTCACATTAATCCGCCTGTGATCGAGGTCCAAAATCTCAGCGATCACCTGCTGCGTCCCCACTTTTACGATCAAACAGGGATGGGAAGTAAATAATCGCTGAATCACTGAATCTCTGACATTCTGTCTCGTAACACTTTCTCTCTTTGCTGTGTCATGCTGGAAAACTTCCAGCCGCGCGCTTTCAAAGTCCGGATCAACTTCAGTGCGACACATCCTCTCCACGTGGGAGATACATGGTGGGATGTGTAGGTAGAAAGTGATCCTCCAGTAACAAGCCGCCTCCTGTTGGAGCTCCTGCATGCCGCGGTGCCATTCACTCTTATCATCCACTTCTTGCGCCCTTGGACTTGTTGCGCAGTGTCCACAAAGTCTTACCCCGCCCCCCACCCTCTGCTACTGGGAAATGTTGAGTATTTGAAGGAACGCTGAGTCAGAAGAGTCGCGTTTTGGGGTGACGTTACAGACAGTTGTGTTATTAAATAATTTAGTTTTCGAATATATTTATTTTTAAAGGATCTAATTTATGCTCCCTGAAAATTATTTAATTTGATCAAAGTTATAACATGTTTTTTTTGGTGTATTTAAATTGGTTCTATGGAAGAGGATAAGGGCAAGATTTGGAGACCTATTATTTGAAAACTCTCTAAATGCTCTTCTTAGTAAAAGACAAAATAATAGTAATATAATTGTCTGTAACATCATCCAATTAAAAATTCGAAACTCAGAAAAAAAAGATCACTATTTATTTTTGCATTTGGGTGGGGTTGAAATAAACTCAAATAAAGGCATTTTTAATCAGCGGATGTTACAGAAAGTTATTACTATTATGATAATGTTTGTGGGAAATGTTTAATTTTCGAAACGATCTAATGCATCTTCCCTAAAAATCTATTGATTTGATCAAAGTTCTAAGATGTTTTTTTTATGTAATAGAAGTTTATTTGGGGTTGTGGAAGAGAATCAAAATCAGAAACAGATTTGTTGCCAAATAGGTTAACACATACGAGGAATTTGGCTTAGTATACATGAAAAAACATCAGAATTCCTACTTTATTCAGAAATCAGAAAATAAATTCACATTTGGTCCCTTTTTGTATTGCATTTGGCCCCAATCCTCTTCCATAGAGTTGAAATGAACTCAAATGAAGACAGTTTTTTATTAGGGTGATGTAACAGACAGATATATACCTAATCAGATTTATTCTAAGGAAAAAGTTTATTTTGAAAGATTAAGATGTTTACTCCCTGCATATCATAACATTTTATTTATTTGTTTATCTAATTTAAAAGTTTTTTTTTTGCTCTTCTTTTTATTAAAAAGAGCATTTAGAGAGTTTCAAATAATATGTATTTTGTCATTTTTCAGTCAGTTTTCCACACATGAATGTATATATATATGAAGGATAAAGCTTTTTTTTTATTTAACATTTTCTATACCTATTTTTTCATATTTCAATCAATCAATCAATGTTTATTTATATAGCCCAATATCACAAATGTTACATTTGTCTCAGTGGACTTCACAGTTTGTACAGAATATCAGTATGACAATACGACACCCTCTGTCCTTAGACCCTCACATCGTACAAGGAAAAACTTCCAGAGAAAACCCACAGTTTAAAGGGAAAAATGGGAGAAACCTCAGGGAGAGCAACAGAGGAGGGATCCCTCTCCCGGGACGGACAAACGTGCAATAGATGCCGTGTGTAAATTGAAAAGATAATACATTTGCAACATAGGTAGTCCAAATGTTTGGAAATGCATGTGTGTATAATAGGAAGATGAATCCACGAGGATATCCATCCAGGACTTATGATCCAGGACCACAGCCACGACTCAAGATCCAGGACTCACGATCCATGACACAGGACCGCAGGATCATCCATGACTCCGGATCCCGGCGTATATAGACACCAAAAAGAAAGAAATTTGGGGAAGCTGGGTTAATCGGAACATGAGAGTACACAGGTATAGACAGAGAGAAGGAAGAAGTAAGATGTCCCCCGACAAACTAAGCCTATATCAGCA
>NW_011348581.1:0-3488 GCF_000735185.1 Notothenia coriiceps
CAGTGTCACAATGGTTTTCCAATTACATTAAACCCTAAGTTATAAAGTTATGAGTTTAACCCTTAATACAGTTACACCTACTCAATAAAGCTCTTAGTATTCTACAAATGTTTAAATCAAAGTTTAACCCTAGCAGTCAGTTAGTTCAGTTTTAAGGTTTCAGTCAAATTACTTACCCAAGTTTCTGCCTGACAGATACTGTAGCGGTTTTGAGATTTAAAATCACAATTTCAGTCAGATCAACTACAGAGCATTTATACAGAGTACACACACTGAAACAGAGAAGTCTAAAAACAGAATGTTACTCACACCTTTCTAGAAGTCACCAGTTGTTATTCTGTCAAAATCGAGTTTCGCACTCACACTCGCACACACACTCACGCTCACACTCACACTCACACACACACTCACTCACTCACTCACTCACTCACTCACTCACTCACTCACTCACATCACCTGAGATGCTTGAGTGTTTGAATGTGTGTTTGTGTTTCAGATCTTAGAGGAAACCTACAAGCTGGAGTTCCTGTACAGCGGTCTGGAGAGCAGGCAGGTGGCCACCATCCATCATGTCCGCCTGCAGGCCAAAGCTCTGCAGCTCATCCTCACTGCTCGCTCCAGGCAGGGGTCAGTACACACACACACGCACACGCACACGCACACACACTCATCACATCAATGTAATACTTAATGTGGACCACATGCATATTCATATCAATCTTATTTGATCATTTCTCTTCAGGTTGGATCCTCTCATCAGCAGTTGTGAGAAGTTTCTGCAGGACATTGAGTCATTTCAGAGGTAAGATCTTCATATATCTGGGTTTGTCTTTCAAACTCTTAACTAGGACATTTGAGATTTGAATTTAAACAGTCCCGGTATTATCTTATATCCCAGTAAATATACACAGTAAAATAGGAAAGAAAAGCCAAAGATCCAATAAAACACGTCAAGTTATAGCACAACTAAAGTGCAAGATAGGAATGAACATTTTCAAATATCACACAGACAGAAGCGTTCATTCAAAAGAAGTAATGAGTTGGAGAAGGAGATGTCGGTGAGTTTGTGTGAATGACCTGAAAACGAGTCTCTTGAAAGGACAGCTCCCTCTTCTGTCTTCACTTTCGGTCCTTTGCCTTACTTTTGTGTCTGAGAAATGTGATTTCTTCCTCAGTCCTCTCTTTCAATCTGCCTCTCGAGGAATGATCTGACATATTAGTTGAAACCTGAATGGGCTAAGATAACTGTCTTACTTAAGAGAGAAACTACAATATTAATTAGTTGAATTTACTGAAAATAGATTTGGACTAGATGGGCTTCTCTACTACCGCTTTATGTTTTATAAAGAGTTGAACTTGTTTTGTGGAAGAATTCACTACTCCTGACTGGATTTCACCGGCCAATATAGATTTGAATATGATCCTCCTTTGTCTCTTACTGTTTCTCCTATGTTCTGTGTTGATCAGGCTGTTTCTGGCAGAGCTGCCCTACCTGCAGGACAGTTTTGTGGATCAGCTGTTGGAGCTGCTGCCCCGGCTGTCGTCCTGTAAGCCGGTGGAGCTGGTGAGGATCCTGCAGAGCACCCTGAGGCAGAGCGGCCTGCTGCAGCTCCCCCTGCCGGAGCAGGTACACTGAGCAGTCTGTCATGAAGTTTGATAAGCAAATAGCTTTTTCCTATTAATGAAATCCCCCCCCCCGCTGGCCGACAGATCCACCGGGCGACAGCCACCATCATTGAGCCAACGGGAGAGTCTGACAACCCGCTGAAGTTCACCACCGGCCTGGTGGTGGCCCTGGACATCGATGCAACTCTGGAGCACGTCCAGGACCCCCAGAACACAGTGAAAGTGCAGGTCAGTTCATAGTTCTCACTTGAGCTTGTGGGCTTTTGTCATCTTCAAAGATCTGGTCTTCAGTGATCTTAACGAGCACTTTCTGGTACCTGCACCTTGAAATGTACAATATATTTAACCTTTCTCATATATCTGTATATATGAACATTCACCTGATCAGAGTTGAACACATTTCAATGTTGTTGTTACTCTTCGTACTGTTAATACATGTTTATCCCTCTATTTATCTTTATTTTATTCTTAATATCCCTGTGTGTATTCTCATGTGTACTCTGTGTTTCTCTTTATTCTGTTGCTGCTATAACACCTGCATTTCCTTTGGGGATCAATAAAGCTCCATCTTATCTTGCCTTTTATAGACTGTAACAAGCTGTTAGATATTGGAGGTGTCTAAGAAGTATTTAGCGATCAGGGAAAATGGCAGTGGGTCATTGCTTCTGAGTTTGTAACAGTGATTTAGAACCAATGGTGTACAGCTCTGTTGGTTAAAGGATCTGACATTTAGAGCCGCCTGGGATTGGTGGTTCCTGGTCACATGACAGACGTATAACTGCTGGTTGGATGAACTGCTTGTGTCTGCAGGTTCTGTATCCAGACGGCCAGAGTCATGTGATCCATCCTAAACCTGGAGACTTCAGGAAGCCGGGCCCCGACAGACACAGACTGATCACTCAGGTGTACCTGTCCCACAGCGCCTGGACAGGTCAGACACACAGCTCAGCCTCTGTTCACCTGGCATTTAAAGAGTTTCTTACCTTCAATAGGTGTGTTAACATTAAGACTGCCTCATGAATCAGGCATATGTCTGCATCAAAGCACAGCCATTGATCCTACTCAAATGTTGCTTATAAATGTGCTGTCCTAAATGTTGTGTGAAGCCTCTGACTGCTGGATACTCTCTCCGCGCATTAGCAGAAATCAGAGGTGGAACATGTCTCTAATATTGCATCTAAGTAAAAAATAAGTAAAAGTCCTATAAAATGTTACTCAAGTGGAGTAAAAGTAGCAAAAAATGTAGATCTCAAAAGTGTACTTAAATACAGTACTTGAGTAAATGTACTTAGTTACTTTCCACCCTGGCAGCAATGCTACTTTCACCTAGCTAAAAGCAAAACATATAAAGTAACTTTTGTTGAAAACAGTGATTCTCAAGAGTATAATGTTTGAAATTGCTATTCTTCATCAGCGTGTTCAGTGTGACGTCATCTTGTCCTCCTCTCCCTCAGAGCCGTCTCAGATCGAGGTGCGCCTCCTGCTGGCCTACAGCTCCTCCTCCACCTCTCTCTCCTCCTCCAGCTCCCTCTCCTCCTCTCCGGCCTCCAGGCTGGGATGGAGCGACAGCATCGACGGCTTCCCCCCCCCAGAGCTCGCCGTAGAGGGAACCATTCCGTTCAGCAAGCCTGTCAAAGTCCTCATCATGCCCAAACCAGCCCGGCGCTGACACGAGTAAACTGAGAACACACAGAACACACACAGAACACACACAGAACACACACACAGAACACACACACACACACACACACACACACACACACACACACACACACACACACACACACACACACACACACACACACACACACACACACACAGAACACACACACACACACACACACACAGAGAGAACACACACA
>NW_011348582.1:0-6202 GCF_000735185.1 Notothenia coriiceps
TTCTTCTTCTGCTTTGGGTTTACTGGCAGGCCGCAAACAACTTCACGGCGTATACTGGCGCCCAAAATCCCCGGCCGGAAGTCCCCGGTTGTTGGGGACTGGCTTTCAGTAGAAGCTGCTGGGACTCCCAGCAGCTTCTACTGAAGCTTTCCGAGTAAATCGCCAGAACGCCGACACCCCCTTATCTCCACCGCTCACATGTTTTATTTTGTGTTGCCATAAGTTAGTCTCTCTGCGTTTCTGCGCTGGGCTAATGCTAATGCTAATAAAATGGTGGCTTCACAACACTTTTTTTGAGTTTTACGGGGCGTGGTTCACAATCCGCCCAGCCTATCAGAAATATAGCTCTTTTCTCACAAGAGAGCCGCATGAGAGTCCCTGCTCTCTAGCAGGGACGGAAAAGGGGGTAAAAAGGTTCTCATTAACTAATTTTAGTTCCGGCTCTTTTTGGTGTGAACGCGACATTTCGGAACTATATCGGAACTAAAGTGGGAAAAGTACTCCGGTGTGAACGCGGCTAATTGTATTTGCCTCGTTGGAGACCGTTTTAATGGTAGGGTTAGGGAACAGGCTTGTTACTGGTGTTCAAGGTTAACAAATGAACATCAGCAGGATTTCAGTCAGCGGGATATTAAACAATATTGAGATAACACAGAAATCACACGAGAACAACGACCACGAAGGACGACCGCTTCTTGTCTTTTGGTACTATGAGAGGGTATAACATGTTTCTCAGGGTGTCTAACATATCAACTGCTTCGGTCCCCATTCAACTGTGGTTTAATCTTTCAGGTCCACCCTTTTTTCCAGCAGCTAACTTTGCTGGTATTCGCGGGGTCTGGAAGTGTCTTGTTTATGACGTTCAGAGACAGCTTTTGAAAGATATGAATGAATTATTTCCTATAAATGATTGTTGGCTCAAAGTTACAAAATAAGAGCCATGACCGCTCTGCAGCAGTGGAGTCAGCTGAGGCTTTAACGTGCACACCTCTGACATCCAGAGGACATTATATATATTATAACTGACAGCTGTGTGACACTTCCCCTGCATTACTCTCACCCGAGTGTAGAGCTGTTGATCCGACCGTATGATATAAATCTGTGATTGCTGCAACTTGTCGGGGCTGTAGAGGTAGAACATTATGGTCCAAAGGCTGATGCAATAGAATTATTGACTACGTCTCTCCTGACAACCAGACAAGGTCTCACATTAACTCATACCTGAGCTGGCAGCCCGGCAGCAGTCGGTTTCTCACAGAGCTTTGTGTTTGAAATCATGCTTCAGTCACAGTGGGGGTTCTGTGAGATAATCAGGTGTCTCTGCACTCAGATAAAGACTCCCACAGTCGCTCCTTTCAAAATCCAAAGATTGAAAGGCTTTTTTTGTCATACGCATAATCGCTCAAGTGTAGGCAATGAAAGAGGCTTCTCACACAGTGCCACATACCATATAACCAGACATGAAGAGGACACAAAGCGGAGTGTAAGGAAAGCAACTGTGTTGAGTGTAAGCTCTAATCCTGCTGATATTTCTGAGGATCATTTCAACCTCATGTGAGGCTAGACATGAATGTGTATAGCTGAGACTTTGAAGTGTAATATTAGGACGTTTGATCTCCACCTGATCTCCAGAAGGGCCGAGGAGTTCAAAACTTTGAATCCCTATCTGATCAAATCAGATTTGGATGTTGGGGAGTTCAAAACCAAAAAACAGGATTAGGATCACTTTGATATCCGATCAGATCAGGAAATCCGATCCAAGCTTTAATCTGGATCAAATCTTCAAAACGGGTAGTTCAAACCAAACACAGGATTGGGATCAGTTTGATCCCAAAAAACTGGATTATCCTGATCCCACCAAAGGGGTGGATTTCCAGTGGATTACCAGAGCAAAATGTACTGTACAATTTATTTTAAAATATGTTTCAATTTAAATAAGATGGCAAAGTTTGTTAACTGAAATAATACACAATTTTTAGCCTTCATGGGAAATAAATTTTATTTTTTCCATTTTTGCTCACGTTTGTGGTGGCCTATTTTGTTTTCAACCAAATGTTGATGACATAAATGTTTATGCTCATAAAAGTATCACAGCAAAGATTGTCAATCACAAATGTAATTTAGATTAAAGTAAAAATATCTTCAACAAAAAAAAAGTCCATCATCTGTCATCACCTTTCAAATAAAAAAATATAATTAGACATTATAGATGTCTCTGCAATGTGGTCTCTTGTCTTCCTTGTATTATTTTTCATATCCACTAGATGGCGATCGGTAGGATTAAAGCACTGATATTCAGGATCTAGTCATCTTGAAAAATCGTAATCTGGATCAGGGTGATCCTATCCTGAATTGCTTTGAACTCCAGGGACAACATTTGGCCGACTTGTCTGATCCTAGATCACAAAAAATGGGATTTCAAAATGAGATCGGATCTGATTGAGATTAAAAGTTTTGAACTCCTGGGCCCAGAAGTCGTAGGATGAATAAAATATGAATCTATTGACACCTGTATGTTTGTGGGCTGAGTGTCTATCTTTGCAGCGCCCAACTCCTGTGTAATCCAAAAATAGGCAAAGGTGTGGTTCATGGCTAGCAGCTAGCCCCCTGTGGCCGTACCCACCTGTAGGGATGGGTACCGAGCCCCGGTATTAAACGGGTCCCGGGGCTGAATTATTAAAGACCGTGGTACCGTTAAGCTCCGACGTTATCGGTCTTTTTATCGGTACTGGAGACATCTAAAAATATATGTCATAATTATTGCTACACAAACATTATATTGCAGTTTTAGTGTCGCCAACAGTTTCTAATACGCAAAAAGACTGCAAAATGCGTCTGTGATTATTTTTTGTATTTTCTATCTTTCCAATCCAGTCGAGCGATCTCTCTCCCCCGCCTGCTTGGGAGGGGGCGGGGCAGTTGACACACGCACGCTGCTCAGCTGCTACATGCAGCAACACACTGCGGAGATGGCGGTAAGAACGCGCTCCGACGTGTGGTTAAACTTTACCTGCCTCGATGTGGACGATGCTCGTTACCAAAAGTGCAATAAGAGTTTAGCATGTAAGGGCGGTAACACGAGCAATTTGTCTAAACATTTAGCAAAAGTGCACCACATTCAGACGGAGGAATGCACCGGGTTCGACTGTCTTTCTAGTAGCTCTGTAGCCCCATCCACGAGTAACGTTTCCACGTCAGGTGTTATGTATGCTAGCAGCAACACATGGAGTTAACTACATTATACAAACATGGGTTAATGATTAGAGAGGTAACTGAGTTATTTATTTTGTTAAAGTTTCAGCTATTCTGTTTACAGTTCTGTCATCAGATTATTTAATACGATTTGTTAAAGCATTGTTGTTTCTTTTGATGTGAAATATTATGTATTTGATTTAAATAAAAAGCAATGTTAGTTTTGTTCACAATTTGTTTACCTTTTTTTTCTCAGAAATAACCGATAAAAGTACCGTTAAAAGACCGGACCGATAAGTGGTATCGATAAAAGTAGTAGTACCGTTAAAACCTTAACGATACCCATCCCTACCCACCGGTCACTCTAACCCTTAATTATACATAACTTTAAGCCTTAATAACAAAAGTTATACAGAACCCATTTTTTCTTAACTTTCTTAATTTCTTCTAGATTTTCTAATATCGCAGACAAGAACCTTTTCGATTTCCCTAAAGCATTCCAACAGTACCTGGTCTCCGTGTGCGTGCCTGCCGATGACGATGGGCTTGGTCCAGCCGGGCACCAGGCGGGGGATGTTCTTGCAGAGGATGGGCTCCCTGAACACGGTTCCTCCCAGGATGTTCCGGATGGTGCCGTTTGGAGAGCGCCACATCTGCTTCAGCTTGAACTCCTCCACGCGGTTCTCGTCTGGCGTGATGGTGGCACATTTGATGCCCACGCTGTAACGCTGCACCGCCTCCGCCGCCTCCACCGTGATCCGGTCGTCTGTCGCATCGCGGCTCTCCATACCCAGGTCATAGCTGCACAGAAAGAGACAAAGATGAGGGAGTTTAGTTCATGTTGCAGTAAAGAAAACATCCTCTCAGTCAACACTGAGCTGATTCCAGATCAGATGCACGCTGAAGGCTCTGTGAGCAGCTTTTCTCTCACTGATCGTGCTGCTATGTTAAATGTTTGTTGTTCATGTGTTGTGTCTTGATATGTGTCTGTTGATGTTAAACCAATCAAGTGTTATCGTATCGTTCGTCCTGGAAATGTGTTCAAATGTCCTACACCTATGTAAGCAACACCATACTTTTTTCAAGACTTTATTTTGAGGCATATAAACATTTTTAAAATCGTTTCTCAAGAACAAACAGAGTGCTAAACTTCAGGAACGATCAGTGAACTTTAATCTAAAATAATGTGGAAAGTAGCCTGGATATATTTGATAAAAGTGCAAATAAACAGGCCTAAGAATAAACCAAATATTTAATGGGAGCTCCGATTAATTGACACTTCCGTAATGTTTTTATATTTTTCAATTGTACATTTGTATTTCAACATGTATATTTTCTACTTTTTTTAAATGCCATTTTAAGTCTATTGAGATGTTTAGGATTGTTTATTTCTAGTCTTTCTAATTTGTATTGTACAATGCCATGTCTTTTTATGCTGCTGCAACGCAAGCATTTCCCAAATTGGGATCAATAAAGGACTTCTTATCTTAAGAAAACAATACTTTTTTCAAGACTTGTTTTGAGGCATAAAAACATTTTGTAAATATTTTGTCTTAACAAACAAGGTGCTAAACTTCAGGATCGATCAGTGAAAATTAATCTAAAATAATGTGGAAAGTAGCCTGGGCCCAGGAGTTCAAAACTTTTAATCTCAATCAGATCCGATCAGATTTTGAAATCCCATTTTTTGTGATCTAGGATCAGACAAGTCGGACAGATTTTGTCCCTGGAGTTCAAAGCAATTCAGGATCAGCCTGATCCAGATTACGATTTTTCAAGATGACTAGATCCTGAATATCAGTGCTTTAATCCTACCGATCGCCATCTAGTGGACATGAACAATAATACAAGGAAGACAAGAGACCACATTGCAGAGACATCTATTGTCTGCAATTACTTTTGAAAGGTGATGACAGATAGATGGACATTATATTTGTTGAAGATATTTTTTCTTTAATCTAAATTACATTTGTGATTGACAATCTTTGTTGTGATACTTTCATGAGCATAAACATTTATGTCATCAACATTTGGTTGAAAACAAAATAAGCCACCACAAACGTGACCAAAAAATGAAAAATAAAATTGATTTGCCATGAAGGCTAAAAATTGTGTATTATTTCAGTTAACAAACTTTGCCATCTTATTTAAATTGAAACATATTTTTAAATAAATTGTACAGTACATTTTGCTCTGGTAATCCACTGGAAATCCACCCCTCTGGTGGGATCAGGATAATCCAGTTTTTTGGGATCAAACTGATCCCAATCCTGTGTTGTCAGTTTGAACTACCCATTTTGAAGATTTGATCCAGATTAAAGCTTGGATTGGATTTCCTGATCTGGTCGGATATCAAAGTGATCCTAATCCTGTTTTTTGGTTTTGAACTCCCCAAAATCCAAATCTGATCTGATCAGATAGGGATTAAAAGTGTTGAACTCCTGGGCCCTGGATATATTTGATAAAAGATCAAATAAACAGGCCTAAAACTAAACCAAATATGTAATGGGAGCTCCGATTAATTTACACCTTTTGATCCTTAAATGCTTCATGTTTTGCTCTGCGTTTAAGTTTGCGATTACACAGAGATGTAAGAAGAAGAAATGGACCAGACATGGAGACCATTTATAATCTGAACAGCAGAGGCATGAGACACCGTTAAACAGAAACACTCTGTTCAGAGAAGGACAGAGATTATGAACGCCTTGTTTGCTCAAAGCACAACGAAGCAGTAAAAGAGAACGTTCTGTTTGCTTCTCTTTTAATTAGCCAGCAGCTACTCTGTGGATGTTACAGTGTGATCGCTGTGATGGGAAAACTGTGTCAGAGGACATGAGCGACATTAATGAATACTGAAAGAGAGTGCTTCTGCTTAGAGGAGCGACTCAAACTGCTGCCAGGGTTTTATCCTCTTATCTAGGCTAATTATATTTCTTGGAAGCCCTGACACGGTGTACATTAAGAACAGATATTAACCTTGTATCTCACTCGCTGAGATGGCAAAAGTACA
>NW_011348583.1:0-4742 GCF_000735185.1 Notothenia coriiceps
CCTGATATTGAAGATCAAGCCGGTGACGAGTGATATCTTTCTAACAGTAAAGTATATAAAACGTTCTATTCCTAGAGTAAGATATCTAAATAAGGAGATAATCAAAACCCACCATCAGATTTTGCAACAGCCAAATATTAGTATTGGTATTATCCCCCAAAGTCCAGCATTTTAAAAAGATATTTCACAAAATGTGAAAGTGCTGGGGTGCATCATTCTGTATGAATGCCAGGTCGAATAGAAACTGCCAAAATATTAAATCTGGTATCAAATTGCTTGGCATCCGGATGTCTCTTTTGGACCCTTCTCAGAAAGAGGGTCTCTCCATGTGGGTGGGAGGTAAAGTAGAGCCAGATTGACGAGCCAAAGAAAACTCAGTGAGCGCTGCTGTTTTATCAAATGTTCTCTCTTTAATCTCTTATTGCTTTTCCCATTCGCACCAGTATTTATGTCCATGTTTAAATGGTGAGTAGTGTGTATTGTATTTACTTTTACTGTACCAGGGTATATGCAGGAATCCTGAAGTCACATGTCAAACCTTTTAAGACCCTTTCCATACATTTTAAGACCTCATTGCCACTTTGAGTTCTAACCGGTTACCTTGGCGACACACTTTACCTCACATTTACTATATACAGTATTGATTGTCCTTCCTCCTTATCTTCCAACCATTTTCAGTATTTTTGGAACTTTAAGTATTTTTGTATTTTTAAGTATTTTTAGAACTTTAAGTATCTTTGGAACTTTAAGTATTTTTGGAATTTACGGTATGTTTGGAACTTTATGTATTTTTGAAACTTTAAGTATTTTTGGAACTTTAAGTATTTTTGGAATTTACGATATTTTTGGAACTTTAAGTATTTTTGGAACTTTAAGTATTTTTGGATCTCTGGACCCTTTCCACTTTGAGTTCTAACTGGTTACCTTGACGACACACTTTACCTCACATTGACTATATACAGTATTGATTGTCCTTCCTCCTTATCTTCCAACCATTTGGACGCAGACTTGCATTTCCCCATAACGATGTTGCTTAGCAACCGGCGTAAACGGACCTTCGCGCTATCAAGCAGTGAGCGTGCGATGTCCTGTTCAGATGACGTCAAATCCAACGGGATGCCATACATAAACTACACAGAATCACAATACACACCTACGCAATGATTACATTCAGGCAGACTGTAGAATACAACCTCTTTGGACCATTTATATACTTATTGAAAACAAGCTACAAAAAAATTCCGTTTAATACTTTTTAATAGCCTTCATTTTCGGTAAATTGATTTATCAACTTTTAATACTTTTAAGGCCCCGCGGACACCCTGTGATCATTAACTTCTTATCTAAGATGTTAATGTGTTATGTTTTGGGTTTTTTCTTTGTTTTGTTTCTGTTCAGATTGTATGTTTTGTTTTATGTGATCCTTTTGTTATTGCAAATGTTCATTTTAATTGAATATCTGAACAAACATTTTTTTTATCCTTTATCGCACATTTTTCTGTTCTAATTTGACTGCAGCAACTCTCACATTAGTTATAACTGAATTACCCTGGTCCTGAATTACCCTTTCCCCTCCTGCTTCTCCAGTCTCACAACAACATTGCAGAGTAAATATTTTCCCAGGCTCTGTGCAGAAACAAAATGCAGGGGGCATGAGAGAGGTGTGTGAGGAGATCTACTATCAGGGGGGCATGGCTAAAAAAAGGCGGGAATCAGTGCAAAGCCCATTGTGGTGTAATATTTCCCCGTAACTCGAGCCGCTCTGCAGAATGTTCCGGTGCGATGGATGAGGCGTCAGGTGTTCGCAGCTGCTGTTTAAACTCTGTTTGCACAGCAGAGATGGAGAGAAAAGCTTCAAAATAAAAGCCCTGCTAGACGGTTTTTTTGTTCCCCCTTCTTGGCACGGATGGGACTGCTGCCAAGATCTGGATTTGGCCCAGGAGAGTGCCATGTGTCCCACAGATGGGTCTCTAAATATGAGGGGACGTCATGTACAGATGGCCGATTCTGCGTTTTAAGAGACAAATGGCCAAATGTGCTCAAGACTGAAATATCCCCTAATGAAGGTCTTATTTCAAACAAAGAAAAAAATGGCACCGCCTGACTCCGAATACACGCAGAAATACAAGGATTCACAATTAGCTGGTATAGTATAGTATATTTAGACTGATGTGATTGTATCAATTGTACTTCTTTGATAAGATCTAGGTGGACATTGTGAATGATATGGAAGACAAGACTGTACTGATTTCTCTATTTGTATTACGTTTGACGGCACATTTAAACCAAAACAAAGAGTGGTTGTGGTAATTACAAAGTTCAAAATGTTCCTTTTAGGATAATAAAAATAAGATTAAAGTCATCTTTGTCTGAACTACAGGGATTTTGCATCACACAATGTGGTGTTCGTACTTCTGCTTTAACACTTTTAAAAGCATTTCATTTAAGTTTAAATAATTATTCAGATGAGTAGGTAACAATGTTGATTCCCTAAATGTGATTAGTTCAATAAAATAGTGAATATTTTGACATTTACTTTGAAACTCGCTGTGTGTTAGCTACAAAAACAACATGTCAACAATATTTGTATTACAATATATATCACTCTAAAAGTATAATTACTGTCACTGCCAGAAGGGTAGACACTGGTCTGCACTGGAAGATTAACCATAGGGTGTTGAATAATATGAATAATTTAAATCAAGAGCCACCCATAGCTGGAGAGCTAACGTTGAGTAATAGCTAACAGTAGGTAGATAGCTAAGGTTCTGCACCGAGACCAAAAAGTTATTAAAAATGTCCTTATATGCAATTTTAAGACATGTTTGTACGTCATACTGTCAGTCGCTGATCGTATAAGGGTGTGAAAACGTTTCTAAATAATGCTAAATTGTAGAAACAACTACAATTGTGATATTATGGTGTAATTATAATATGATGATAATAATATGCACTGTTCAACCAGGGTAAAAACAACGCTCTACACTCAACACACCGCTTTTACACGTCTGTATACAAATGAAATCAATCCAGTGCGAGTGTTGCAGCCAAAACCAATATTTGGGATTCAAAGAGGCTTTTAAAGAGACGACCCTCAGCCCTCTCACAGCGAAGAGAAAAAACACTGTGAAAGCCTGCAGCTCTTTTTAAAAATAAATACCAAAATACAGATATCTGCACAGAGTAAGTGCAACGTTAGAGTCCATCCATTGTCTTTCACTAAGACCTGATGAGTTCTCCTTTACATCTTTACTTAACATCAGGAGGATTTTTCATTGAGGTTAAGGAAACGTTGTAAGGAAAAGCCACAAGACCTGTTTTCCTTTACTTAATTAACAGTTAACGCTAAGTTTTTTGCCGTTTCTGACATCGTCCGCCCCCAATTCAGCTACCTAAACCTCTGCTTTGCTGTTCAACCTTAGCAAGAAAAGAGAAACAGACGCAAGGTAAACAACCAAAGTAGAGATGTCCCGATCCGATCACGTGATCGGGGATCGGAGCCGATTACGTGATTTTCAAAAGATCGGAATCGGGAGAACAAAATCGGGGATCGGGATTTTTTCTTTTTTTTTTTTTTAATACTTTAAAAAAAAATTGTATTCAATGTTACAAAACAAAAATGACCATGTTCAAGTCTTAAAGTCATCCTGAGGCCTTAGTTTTGGTTTCAAATTACACAACATCATGTATGTGTTGCTTCTTTGGGGCTTGTTTTCATAGACCTGGTTGCTTATTTCTCTCAAATCTGGCAACAGAGTGGGCAGGGCGCAGTGTCTAATTGTAGCAGTAAGCTAACGAGTACTGAAAGCTTTATTTTGTTTTGATCCAATGCTGCACAACTGAACTGATCCAATGCTGCTGTGAAAGAAAGAAGCTATATCCATGTTGGATAGAATATCCAATTTAAATAAAAAAAATAACCTTAAGGGACAACTTGAATGCTTTTTTTCTTTTTTTTCTCTTAATGCATTGCATAAAGATCGGATCGGGAAAAATCGGTATCGGAAAATTGTCAAAATCAAATGATCGGAATCGGATCGGGAGCAAAAAAAGGTGATCGGGACATCCCTAAACCAAAGTAAAGACAACACAAACAGTCTCCTTATCATTTATCGTCTTCATCTGTTCACGGACCAGAATGGATCCAAATGCAGGAGAGAAAATACCTTGATTCAAGATTGAATCCGGACAAGGTAAGGCAAAACAGAACAGAAGTCACCTATCACAACAAACAAGGATCCGACAAAGACTACCAGAAAACCAGGACTTAAAGACAAGCTGAAACTAAAGAGTGGATACAGATCGGCTGCACAGGAGGTCAGGTGATTGCAGGACTGATTGGAAACGGGGTGGATCTAATGAAGCCGGGAAAACAAAGGAAGTAAAAACAGACATGATGAACCCTGATCTGCAAGTCTTAACGGTTAAATCCCACCCAGTCAACAAGTCTAGGTGTCTTTGGGCAAGGCACTTCAACCCCAAATTGCCCAATAGGCATGTAGTCTACAGTTTTGAAGTAAGCCAAATACCATGTCATGAGAAAACTTCAAAATAAAACTAAAAACAGAAAACAAAGACTAGGATCAAGGCATGTTCCAATACTCAGATATTTTCACTATGAAATGGCCGACTGGAATAAACAGTCCTATGTTTTCCGGTAACTTTTTAAATAGGGATGCACCGAATATTTGGCCACCGAAAATTATCGGCCGAAAATGGTTAAAAAGGCCCTTTCGGCTTTC
>NW_011348584.1:0-5474 GCF_000735185.1 Notothenia coriiceps
TTTTTTCTCCAAAGGGGGGGCCTGACAGAAAAAGTTTGAGAACCACTGAGCTAGATGTGCCTGTCCTCTGTAAGAAGGTGTTGGCGACTGACAGGCAAGGAAGAACGGCTGTCCACAGGCAGTTCCAACTTTAACAACTGTATTAACTTCCAGGGTAGTGAATTGAACATGCAATTGTAATTGGGTGTGTGGTATATTTTCATGCACGGACACGCATGTTCCACAACACACAAACTGAACAACACTCAATGTTCCGATCGCTACCAGTGTCCTTGCGATCTTGTTATAATAACAAGTGCACGTTACTGATGTTATGGTTGAGACCATTCGGGCTTATTCTAGAGGGGTGCAAGGAATAGTCCAAGTAGTGGGGGAGTTTTATACAATATGTTTAAAACATAAAAATAAAAAGGTTTAAAAAAGTTATTGTTTAATGTTTTAAGGAGGTGACGCTACTCAGCCAATCAAATCGGTGCAGTCAGTACAATAGATTCAAACACACACAGAGACATGACAAGAGGAGAGAAACAGTCGGAGTAATTTTAAATGGCGGAAGGTAGACAGCGAAAACAGAGCATTTAATTACATTTTCTCTTACTGGACCTCTTTGAAATGCAATTGAATACCCCTGCATTATAGCAACAACAACAATAATAATAATAATAATAATAATAATAATAATAATAACAATAACAATAGCAATAATAATTGGGAGGGGGGGCGCGGCTGTTCTTATGTTCTCTGAGGGGAGGCTCACCTACCCACACTTTGAAAACCCCTGCTCTATGGTATCTGAATGTCCAGGTATTGTCTGATTGCTGCCTTTGCAGCTGGCCTGCAATTGCTTAGCTCAACTTCCACTGCTGCAGTAGAGCAGGACCCCCTAGACTTCCACTGCTGCAGTAGAGCAGGACCTCCGGTGCTGTAGCAACACTGCCCAGCAACCACCCAGCTCTCTGAGCAGGGAGAGGCCACATAAAACACAAGCTGTTTCATTGCTTTTATGCAAACGGCTACACTTATACCACACATCGCTACTTTGACCAATGTCAGGAGAATTTATTTTGCAATACTACAAAGGACTTTAGAGAAGAAAGCAAGGGATATAAAGTGGATCCTGAATATTTATTGAATTCCAAAGGAGCTGGAATGAGAACTCAAGACACTGAAGTTAGGATGTGATTCAGCGTATCTTTCCTTTCAAGAGAGCACACGCACCATGATTTAGACACGCAGTTGAGGTCTCAGAAGGGCTGTCAAAAGTTGATGTTTTTGTTGCTGTTGCTATGGCAGGATGGCTGAATATTTATAGGCAGGACCTCCCTCCCCACCAGTGAGCAGGGTTTGACCGGCAGAGGCTGGGCTCCAGCTTGTAGCACCTGGACAGTTACAGATCCCCACAGCCCATTTCAAGTTCTTGGACACACCATGCACCACAGGAGCCCGCTTGCCCTTACCCCCGAGCCACACAGTCATCCGCTTCCATCTCTCTCCATGCACTTTGCCTGTGTTTATTCTCTCAAATAGTAACAAAAGGACGGGGCCGCCGAGAACTGTATCTTTTTACAACGTGGTGACATCACTTCTGAAAGCAGTGAGATAAACACATGGAGCTCGAGCTCCTGGTCTTCCAGGTTTACAGTTCCCTGCCTGTCAATCCAGAGGGGCCCCTATGTAACCCCTGGTGACCCCCGTACCGCTGTCTGACCTGATTGGGGTCAGGAAAATTGCTCACGTTGGTTTCACAGCCCAATGAAATCACCTTAATAGACGCGTTAAACTGTGTTGTTAATTCAGTGTGAGGAGCTGGGAAATATGGTGGTTTTTTCTTACTTTGTGCTATAATACGTATGAGTTAACACCACTTACAGGGTGTGTAAAATGAGAATTGAATTAATGAATAATAAGATCATCAAACTTATGATAGAGAACACAAGGAACAAGCCAGGAACCAGCAATGATGCTGTCTTTAAATGGTCTGAGACAAGTATAAATGTATAATATATGATCCTAAAGATCATATAAGAGGGAATTTCTGGTTATCCACACTTGCCTGAAAATGACTGCTATGCATGTCATGTGATTGCATTTCATAAAATATATTCATATTTACTCTCTATTTCTTCAATATGTCTTCAATGTTTGAAAATAGTTTTTAAATGATAATGAGGAACTTAGCTTGGGTTGAATCATCATTACTCAACAGCTGCTTCAGTGGTAAAGCCTTGACAGATGCTTCTCAAGTATTTAATTTGATTGGTACACTAATGACTGCCACAATGTATCCCCACTCAAAGCAGAATTTAATGGGGCTGTAAGGGAAGTGAGTCGTAGACATGGAGCTGGTTTCTGATGGTAACTGGGCCACTGCAGTAAATCCTGTAATAACGCACATTTGTCTTTTCTTCCTCTCTGCAGTTACTTTGACAGCATCTGTTGAAGAAAACATTTGGTAAAAAAAAAGAGCTAGATATCCACATCCATCAATTTTTTTCAAGCTTGCAAAAACTCATTTTTCAAAGTGTCTAGTTTTTTCTAGTTTATCAGTTTTTTTTTTTATTTAAATAAAAACATACGACTAGCCAAAACATTATTGTGAGAGTGGTGAGAGTGAATGAAAACAGGACATTTGACAAACAATGAGCTGGAAAATGTGTAGAAGGGAAATCAAGAAAGGTGGTGATTATCTGAGGTTTCAGTAGTGAAAGCAACATATGTACAACTAGTCACGTCATTCATTGTTGAATGGAATAATTCTAATATCTTAATATCTTGCCAACAGGACCTTCCTTTCAATAACTTTTAAACAGACATGTACGAGTCACTATTTGCCACCAGATCTACTGTGCCAGATCTTGTAAAAAAACTGTTGTCTTTATGGGCTCATTTGTAATTATCAAGTACATTGTTACCAAGGGAGCAGCAATGTATTTCCATGTTTAAACCAGTAATACATCTACCATGAGCTTTAGATATATACATCTGAAAGGCCAAAATAATAGTGAATTTGGAACTTGTATGTTTAACAACTCCCAGAGCTGTGAAGCCGGACCCCGGTCCCCCAGAGCCTCCAGCAAACCCTCCATGCACATCCCAAAGACTGCATTCCCCTTCCTCTTCTCCCGCCTGAGCCCTGATACTCCTACTCCACATGTGAAATCAATACCATATCATTTATAGCCAATTCTCACTTGAACCATCAACTCTGAAACATATTGCCAAGCTATTAGCTTTTTTTAATACTCTCTCCTCAAAGATAAAAAGTGAATGAAAAGATGCCAAAAATGACATGACAGCACATTCTAAGGGTATTAAAGATTGCCTCTTCAAGTAGTATCAATGCATGCAGTTCTTATTTCATGCTTAGTAGTTAATGGATCTTAAGAAACGTTTTTATTTCATGCCCAAATTGCAAGAACGTGTGATGAGAGCCGCCAGAGAGTGTTAAACTGGATGTGCAGGGGCCTCCACATGCTCTAAGCCTCTCATAGGTGTTTAATAAGAAAGCTTTGGTGCATCCAGCCTAGCACTTTGACTGAGATTATTTGCTTCCCAGACCAACCCGAGGGCCCTTTAATTTACATGAACATAATACTGGAATACACTCTGACGCACACTGCACTTTTTTGTTGTTGCAGTAACAGGTAGCATTATTTTTGGAAAAGTTAAACCTCCACCCTTCTCTGCCAACAGTATTCTATACCTGTCTAATTTTAGGACATTGTTGTGTGAATTTTCTTTAAAAGCAGCAGCAATAGGAGTGGTGTGCCCGGAGAATGCCAGAACCAGGATTTGAACCACCACAAAGGTGACAAATATGTGATTTGTGAGCCATTTTAACGCTACATCACACCTCTCTCTGCAAGCCCCTTAACGTCCAATTACAGCATTCAAATACCGGTGACAGGAGTCAGTTTCCATCCAAAAGAGAAAGAGGGGAATGTGGTTTTCTTTCCTCTGTGGTATTAGGAGTATTTTACCAGAACCTGGACACTAATCTATAGCCAAAGTAGCCTGTTTTTCTGCGCACTTCAAATCCCATCAGACATAGCAGCACACAACACTCACATGGCCTGGACGCAGGGGGACTTCTTTCCATTCACATCAAACAAATACTCCAGTTGTGACTCCACTTTCCCCGGGTTTTTATGACAAAGCACCAGTGTTGGTATAAAACAGGTCACTTGGACCTCCCCAGGACCTTGTTGGTGAAGCTGTGCAACCTGCCAATATCCACAGCCGCCCAAGTTTCCCCCCTTGACCAATAACTCCACTCCCGCCCATATGTCGTAAACAGCTTAAAACCCTATTAAAAGGCACAACTACATTTCAGAAACTAAGTAGACATTTATAAAACAATATTTCCTGTCTGTGAGTCCCATGTATGACTGTATTGACTGTGTTAATATGGGTGCAGAAGCTTATAACGTATTCCTGGTGGTCAAACATTTCCTTTGCAACAAGTTGTGAACATGCATCCTATAAATGCATCAGTAAAAGACGCTGCTTTACATAGCTGGGATGGAAGTGATTACGACACTGATGAGAGAGAAACAGCAACCTCCCTAAAGACTGCACCTGTGTACATTAACGTACTGTGTGTGTGTGTGTGTGTGTGTGTGTGTGTGTGTGTGTGTGTGTGTGTGTGTGTGTGTGTGTGTGTGTGTGTGTGTGTAGAGAGAGAGTGAGTGTGTGTGTGTGTGTGTGTGTGTGTGTGTGTGTGTGTGTGTGTGTGTGTGTGTGTGTGTGTGTGTGTGTGTGTGTGTGTGTGTGTGTGTGTGTGTGTGTGTCCATCTAAAAATGTGTGTATTTTAGGAGCAGGGTTGGGTACCGAGAACCGGTTCCAACATTTCGATTCCAACGCATCATTTAGAAATGTTAATTTCGGTTCCGCTTTTCTTTTCAAAATATTTTTATTAATTTTCTTGTTCAACACAGAAATCCCACAGATGGGCCAAAACAGTATCACAATGGCGTGAGTTGTGCAAACATGTAGTATTACATACAAAAAGTGAAGACATTTTATAGAAAAAAAACAAAACAAAAAACAGCACAAAAGAAAACACCATCAGCAAAGTATTGTGAACAAATAATTATGCCGGAGGTGGCCCCTCCCTCCCTCCCCATCCCTCCCCATCCCTCCCCGTTTCAGTGGATGATCAAACTAATTATATAGCACATTGTCCAGAGTAGAGAATATAATTACTATATGTTATTGTATATTAGAATAGTCACACCGTTTTCATGTCAAGGGCCAAGTAACCACATCAAGTTGCTTTGGTCTTATTAAAGTAAGCCAAAAAGGGACCCCAGGTCTTACAGAATTTCTCATCAGAGCCTCTGATTGAGAAGCGCAGCTATTCTAAGTTAAGGCAGGTCATTATGTCCCGAAGCCATTGGTAGCACGTGGGCGGGGCAGCGTCCTTCCATTTAAGTAGAACTGCACGTCTGGCCAGAAGCAAGGAAAAGGAAAC
>NW_011348585.1:0-1339 GCF_000735185.1 Notothenia coriiceps
CCCATACCTGGGGACACGGAGGGTAAACAAGCACACACACACACACACACACACACACACACACACACAACTTTTGGCTACTGTCTGTCGCCACCGAATGTGTGTGTGTGTGTGTTTCAGCTTGAACAGAATTCTCTGATCTGTAGAATTAAATGTTCTATATGGACCTGGTGCTTTTGCATATTTTGAATACACTTCCTTTTCACATCCTATTGAGGTTTATTTTGTGTGAAATGCAGCCTGGTTTCCTAGGTATTACATTCACATACAAACAAACAAATCTGTATTGTCCATCAAGTTTTAAAGCAAACACACTTTTATCCTGGATTCAGCAGATTTGAACATGTCATAAATATGTATTTAATCAAACCCAGAAAGTATGCAGGGAGGAGGTCAGTGTTTATGCATGGGATAAACTTCTGGACTTTTACCCACGAGACTGCAGTTTGTGTCCTGTGTGAACAGAAACTCAACATGGAGATATAACTTCGGTAACATGACAGATGTGCCCTTTTTATGATAAACCAACCTACGTTGTTTATTTTTGTTTCAATGTATACTGTTGAATCTCTCGAAACATAACTAAGAAAGCAGTTTAGTTGCGTGGGAACTTCATTTCGTAGGACTCAGGGTTGGTTCATGTCCTCAATTTGTCAGCTCTTCTGAAATTAATCACGTTTTGTCAATCGTTTTTTTCGGGCATGCTGTTTTGATTTGATGCGAGTAAATGGTCCCTGGCTTGATTCAAACTGGACATCATTAAGTTCATGGCCAGCCCCATAGGCGTCTGGGTAACTCAATTTAAGTATTTCTTATTTTAAAATGAAGCTACTTTAAAGAGTCCTCTCCTGCTGATGTTCAGGTGTATATCAGTATGTAGTGTCTCTACTTTAAAGAGTCCTCTCCTGCTGATGTTCAGGTGTATATCAGTATGTAGTGTCTCTACTTTAAAGAGTCCTCTCCTGCTGATGTTCAGGTGTATATCAGTATGTAGTGTCTCTACTTTAAAGAGTCCTCTCCTGCTGATGTTCAGGTGTATATCAGTATGTAGTGTCTCTACTTTAAAGAGTCCTCTCCTCCTGATGTTCAGGTGTATAGTCAGTATGTAGTGTCTCTACTTTAAAGAGTCCTCTCCTGCTGATGTTCAGGTGTATATCAGTATGTAGTGTCTCTACTTTAAAGAGTCCTCTCCTGCTGATGTTCAGGTGTATATCAGTATGTAGTGTCTCTACTTTAAAGAGTCCTCTCCTGCTGATGTTCAGGTGTATATCAGTATGTAGTGTCTCTACTTTAAAGAGTCCTCTCCTGCTGATGTTTATTTTCATTAACATCAATACTT
>NW_011348586.1:0-2129 GCF_000735185.1 Notothenia coriiceps
AAAATCACTACAAGTCTGGGCATGTTGAGAGCTGTATACGAAAAAGGGGAGTTAGTCGGTACCGTAAGAGCCAGCATGCGGGACCGGCTTTACAAGGTTTCGTTGAGTTACACGAGTGTAATGTGTAACGTTAATGTCAGCTAGCTAACATTAGCTAACAAGGTACACTCTCGTGTTTTGTTTTAGTTGCTCTTCGAGAACGAGCAAGAGGTACTATTACTGGTATGATAACAACCTGGTACAAAGCACACAGGCATCTTGTTAAAGTAAGTAAGTACAGTAAGTCAATGTATTTTTAGCTATCTGGAGGGAATACATCAGTTATGACAGCGACTCTGGGATTTGTAGTCTTTCTAGTTGCGTATTTTTCATAGTCTTATATTTCAACAGTTTTAAGACAAACTTAGAATTTTTTGACATGGAAATGATTTTTTAAGATTGACAAACAACATATGTGTAATTCATGGCACAATTCAAACGGGATCAAAAGACAAGTTTTCTCTCTCCATTGACTTCAATGTATTATTTTTTCGGAATAAGGTCCCATGATGCGGAAGTAAGTGGGCGTGACTTCGCCACTCTATTGCGTTTGAAAGCGCTGGAGACGCTGTAGTACATATGCCAGGCATGTAGGTGGCGCTGTAGTCTGCCACAAAAGCAGCGAAAAAGACTTCTCACAGATTCAGCCCTTGCAAAAACAGGGCTAAAAAAGAGCAAATAGAGCGAAATGAGGCATGGCTAAAATGCATGATCTGTTTGGTATTTTGAAAAAGAACTTTGCAGACATGTTTTATATGTATGGCCCTAAAATATATTATTCAAATATAGCATGATAGGTCCACTTTAACAAAAAATCCACCAGGTAAAAAAAAAGAATGGTGCTGCAAGTCAGTAAGATTCATCATCTGGGGAACATGGCTGTATTTAACTAGATCTGGCTGGACAATATGGACGAAAATGCTATCACAATATGTATAAAATAATAATAATAATAATAACAACAAAAATTTGTATTAACTTAAGATTTGTTGTGATTATATATTTTTCTTTCACTTTTGCATTTATTAAGGAATATTACAAATGAATATAAAATACTTATCAAATACTTCTGTTTACATTTCTTAACATGTCAAGATCTTTTCACATATACATTAGACGTACATTTACATGCACATAGTGACATAAATGAAATAAATAAAGATGTGTGTTGTACAGTTTGTAGAGTATTCCTGTTAGGACAGAAGGTTAATTATAGTTTATAAATTACGATTATTTATTATTAAAAAAATCTTTGGTCACTTAGGGTTGATAACATACGCACAGTATAAAACACTTATTATCTGCCATAGAACTGCTAAACCTTAATTTCTGAAGGGTTAGCCCTATGCTAACTTGAATCAGGATAAAACTACTAAATATAGCAGCTCTATCTTATACAACTTTATAACACCCAACCAATCAAATTCTGATGAATCTAGTCATTACGCAGGGGTTCCTTTAGATAGAAATATATTTTTTCTAGGGCTGTCAAGTTAACGCGTTAATGCACGAAAAAATTAACGCCACTAACTATTTTAACGCGATTAAAGCATGTGCTTTTTTTGTCCTCGGCCGCCCCGTAGTTTCAGAGCGCATCGAGTTTAAAATACCATCTATACAATCCAAGCACACTGCTGATGCCGACAGCCCCGCTCCTGCCACCCGCTTGCGGCAGACCTCACTTGAAAGTGTGCGGGGGAGACGCCTGGACACGTCTACGAGCAGCAAACTTTCAACAAAGGTCGCTAAATGGGTGGCGACAGCTTGCAGGCCAATTAACATTGTGGAGGACGAGGGGCCGCGTGATATAATTTGGGTCGCATCCAATGACTGCACTTATGAATTGCCTTCCAGAGCCACCACTTTGTCGAAAATACACAACTTGTATGAAGTCCAAAAAGCGAAAGTAGAGGAGGATTTAAGAAAGACTTCCACAGTTGCGCTCACCGGAGACTATTGGGCTTCACTCAGTAATGACAGTTACCTCGGGGGTCACAGCGCATTATTTTGACCCATGTGGGAACTTCAGTCTCATGCTTTGACAGTTATCAAAACAGAGGAGCGGCATTTCGTCCGACACACACACACAC
>NW_011348587.1:0-1884 GCF_000735185.1 Notothenia coriiceps
GGTGTCCATCGGTGTAGACAAAAAGAAAATAGGCATTTTGGTTCTCAAATGCCTGAGAAAAGGGTTGAATAGAAAAAGAGTAATATAATCACTATGGATATGTATTGATAGTTTTTAGTTCAATCAGGTTTATACTTATTATAATGAAAATAACCAAAACTTTTATGAAAAGTCCCTATGTGTAGATCATTTAGTAGGGCAATAACATGATTGTAAATTAAAATGGATTACTATTGTTGTAGGTAAATATTTAAAACAAGTTGATAATGGTTGAGCATATATTTCTTCTCTGTCTGACAATCTCTGAATTAAATATTATCATTAACCATAATGTCACACCAGGAGACAATTATTAGCACAGAAAAGTTCATATTATATCAAATAATTAAGGAAATAGATTGGGTCTCACAAAGTTTTGAGTTATTCACGTATTAAGTAATACAGTGATATGTAATTTGAGTAACATTTAAGAAACAAATATAATTTTACTTTTGCTTTCAGTCCAGGTCAACTTCACAAATTAGCATTTCAATTGAGTTATGGCCAGAAAAACGGTTTTGTAAATTACCAGGGACATTGAGCTCTGACCGCAGAATTATTATCAGTTTATCTTTGAATCCAACTGGATATTTGTGCCAAATTGGAAGAAATTCCCACAAGGCGATTCTGTGATTTTAAGCCTTCAGCCAATGCTTAGGGAAAACACAGAGGCAAACAAATCAGAATGATGTTGCTCAACTCATTGCCCTAAACTTGCATGAGTCACATCCTAAAAGCGATATTTTGTCACAAACTATGATGCTGTCCTCAGACTACCCACTGTCCCCTGCTGCGCTGGTGGGGATCGCACACAGAACCACCTGGTGAAGCCTAGAGGACGAACTAAAGCTCTTTCAAACACCTGAAACCGAGCCAGAGCCAATCGATTCTTATTCTCTGCAGAGGAGAGCAACGTCTTATGTAGATGACCGAGTTTGAATGGAAAGAAAGGATCCAATTTCTCTGCTGAACTCTGCGGCTGTCAGAAGATAGGCTGTGACTGACAGCTCAGTGGGGCTCGGGTCCTGCAGCTCCTCAGACGGCAGCCAGAGAAGTAAACAGCATCAGCTTATCAGAGCAGGGCAGCAGCCTGGAGGGCAGTGCCGAGGCTGAACTGGGGAGACTTTGGGCAGGGGGGTGTAACCAGCCCCCTAACTGAGCCGGTCCCCAACCTGAAGGTGACCTTTGATCTGTATCTTTTCCTCAAATGACCCTCGGCACTTAATGTGTGGGTGCTGGTGAGATCGCAGTTGAATTTCACTTGGCACTAAATGTCACTTTAGATTCTCCCTGGGATGTAGAAATTGAAATTCATTGAGAAGCACAGGCTGTTAGCCGCGTTGTTAGGGTGATATTTCGCTAGCGGGGTTTCACACAGACATGCTGACACATTGATACCGTCTGCTATAAATCAAGAACATGTCCAAAAATGGACTCCTGCTTGTCAGATACCGTTTGAGGCTCCGTTGCAAACAAGTCACAGGTATTACTCCCCTTTTCAAATGGCTCTTATCTATCATGCCTTTTCCTCCTCAAGTAATAGCTTTGTGAGAATCCTGACATCAGAGTTACAGAAATAGACTTGAGCTGGCAGGAAACAGTCATCCAAACTTTGTAGCATATCACGTTCAACAGAACCAAAAACATAATCAATATCACCGATCATCGTGACTTTACAAAGTTCACAGTGCACTCTCACCAGTCACGATGGAAGGAGATATTGTCTATGTTATGTTTACTAACATAAAACGGGCTACCAGAGGCATGGAGGGCATCTCTCTCTCTGAGACAGTTGCTTAAGGCAGCATCGAAATCTGTCTGCGGCTGCCAATGTATTTATGACAA
>NW_011348588.1:0-2019 GCF_000735185.1 Notothenia coriiceps
TTTCAAACAATAACGTGATATCAGAAAACTAGAAATGTATAACTCACCTGACACTGTGGTGTGCTATTCTCTTCCTTCGAGTCTGTCATGTCCTGTAATGTCAACGACGGATGTGTAATAAGAACGTCAACAGCCTGATGGCAACCGACAATCCCTCTCTCATCTCAGATAGAAGATATGATTGGAGACGACCAGCCAATCAAAATTGACCTTCTCGAGTTCTCCGATTGGTTGGTTTTGTGGCACATTTGTAACGCTGTGACAACTTGAGCGAGCACAGGCAAAGCTGAGTGCGCACAGGGTGGAGAGATCGAGCGAGCGCGGGAGAGAGAGCGCGTGCAGCGGTCTGCTTGCGCACGGAGCAGGAGTTTTATGAAAGAAAATATATTTCTCTGTGCTCAAAAATGTTCAAGTGTGCGCTCAATCGCATTTTCTATGCTCAACATGTTTCATTGCGTGCTCAGGATAGAGGCACAAATATAACGCTGAGTTTGTTGTGTTATTATGTATACCGATTTCCTAGAAGTGCAGCAGACTGTTTTGTTTCTCTCCTTGTCTTATAATGGTCTTGACCTTCCCCACTACTTTTCATCTCCTCTAATTTCTTTCTCAATTTTCCCCGTCAGTAACTGTTGTAAAGAATAATTCTGGTTATTTTCATTCCTTGGCAGTGTTTTTCTACAAGTTGCCATTGTGATGATTGATTGTGTTCAGAATAATAAACTTCAGTGTAGAGCTTTAATACTAGCTAAAAAAGTTCCTGCCTGATATGTAACCACAACAAATTCCAGAAATACTTTTTTCGAACATAACCCAAGCTTTACATTTTTCATCTAACTGTGTGTCGGAATAATGTCAGTGGTGGTCCTAGAAATTGAATTTTAACTAGTGAATATTACATCACCCCAGGACCCTCCAGGTTTTTACATCAGCCTCCTCATGCTATCTACAAGAAAATGATATCTTATGCAGGCAGGATGTGTTACAGAAATTGATTGTTATTTTCATCACATGATAAAGTCAATTTTATTGACGGAATTTGTCTTTCTGGGCCAGTCACACCCTTGTCAAAACTTTTTCTTTTTTAAAGAAGGGAGCACAATGGCACAGGCTGGCAAACAGCGATGATGTGGCTGGGGATTACCAGCTGCTACATACCTGTTTCTGACATGTTAGGTCTAATACCTGGTCTCCATGGCTGACCAGGTCCAACATTACAAAGCTGAACATAGTAAGTCTGAGCAGAGAAAGAGCAGCCAAGATTCTAAATGCTAACAACGTATGCTATATGATTCCAGATTCAAAGGGACTAATGCAGGGGTGGGGAACCTCCAGCCCGCGAGACAATTTGATACGGCCCTCGAGGTAATTTATAAACACACGCAAAAAAGAAATCAGTTTTTCCTGGCCAAGGTCAGGGTCCTTGAACACAACACGAGCCTAACATGTCATCACGTGGTATACAGTTGCAAGAAAAAGTATGTGAACCCTTTGGAATTACCTGGATTTCTGCATAAGTTGGTCATAAAATGGAGGTCTGCACGTTTGAAGTTTGCAAAAGAGCACCTGTATGTTCCACAGCACTACTGGCAAGATATTCTGTGGACAGATGAAACCAAAGTTGAGTTGTTTGGAAGGAACACACAACGCTATGTGTGGAGAAAAAAAGGCACAGCACACCAACATCAAAACCTCATCCCAACTGTGAAGTATGGTGGAGGGAGCATCATGGTTTGGGGCTGCTTTGCTGCCTCAGGGCCTGGACAGATTGCCATCATCGACGGAAAAATGAATTCTCAAGTTTATCAAGACATTTTGCTGGAGAACTTAAGGCCATCTGTCCACCAATTGAAGCTCAACAGAAGATGGGTGATGCAACAGGACAACGACCCAAAGCACAGAAGTAAATCAACAGCAGAATGGCTTCAACAGAAGAAAATACGCCTTCTGGAGTGGCCCAGTCAGAGTCCTGACCTAACCCAATTCATACACACACACACACACACACAAGTACTTACG
>NW_011348589.1:0-31962 GCF_000735185.1 Notothenia coriiceps
TGATACTTGCGTACCATGCTGTGAATGGATCTGGCCCTTCCTACATCCAGGACATGGTTAAACCATACACCCCAGCACGTGCACTCCGCTCTGCATCAGCCAAACAGCTTGCTGCACCCGCACTGCGAGGGGGACCCAAGTTCCCATCAGCAATAACACGTGGGTTTGCTATCCTGGCTCCAAAATGGTGGAATGAGCTCCCCATTGAAATCAGGACAGCAGATAGCCAACAAATCTTCCGGCGCAGACTGAAAACTCATCACTTTCGACTCCAATTCGAGCGATAGAATTACTAACAAAGAATTACTAACAGAGCACTTATATACTAATAAAGGACTGGTTTATCTAAAGCCAGTTGAATAGCACTTGAAATGTGTTGGCTCTATGAAACCTGATGTACTTATATGATTCTGTTTTCTTCAAGTTTGTATCTTCCTGGTCGAATGCACTTATTGTAAGTCCCTTTGGATAAAAGCGTCAGCTAAATGCAATGTAATGTAACTAATGTAACTAGTTGATGGTTAATTTGTGTACCTTAATATAAAGTGTTACCAAAAACATATATGGATATACCAGTTCCAGTTCCCTGTAGGGCTTTCTGAAGGTAATATTAAATGGTGGAAATATTCTAAATGTATTGTACACTCCAAACGACTTCTGTGAGGGAACTTGTGTCTGTTTCTCCAAAGAGTTCCTTGCTGAGCATCATCTGCTGTGGGTAATCCACTGACTATGGATAAGTAACATACGACCCTACAACGTGAACCATCCATTTCACTTTTACCCAAACATACATAGAAGCCAACATGTGCATCATCATTTTCAGGCATTGGACTTCTGCATTGATTTTTTTATGGAATGTAAAGGATGTGGTCAATGACTTACAGAACATCATCACCATGTTGTTGGTGGCGTTATCCTATAACAAATAACTCAAGGCTCTGATAAAAAACCCAAGCACTCCTTTTTCCCATGAAGGCCAACTGCATGGTTAGTTTATGTTGACATGGTAAAAATAAACACTCTACCTTTAGTGTTAGCTAAAGTATAGCTTACATTGCTTACTCATAGACAATAAAAACTGCACAAATGTCAATATAAAGTCCATAGCAATGTATACACATACAATGGTGACATTGTATACTCTACACCTGTGTATGTGTATGTATGGAAAAGCCATTTAACAGATGCACTAAATTGGGCACGCCATGATGCAATATTCCCTTGGTAGCGAAATCATTTTTTTTGTCTTAACATTTATCGTTGGCTAATTCAACACCAAGACCAGGGCAAGAATCCAAACAGGAATATAGTATGTCCCAAAGGCACTTGTATCTGCGACCAGTTTTCCCTTTTGACAGTTGTGTTCTTTAAAGTCAATAATGAATGATTGTTAAGGGTTGTGAACCATTTTCTATTCAAAACAAACCAAAAGCAGCTGTTTGCCGAACAAGTTCTTAGTAAAGCAAACTTCTTGGTAATGCAGTCAAAGGGTGGTGGACATACACATTCTGTGGACAGATCTCCTACAGTCTGCAGTATGTATGTAAGGAGCATGGCCTATTAGATCCTATAGACTGTGTCATTGTATCCATGTGTAATGATTGAATCAATCTATAAATATAGATGGGGGATGAACAACTTGGAAAAGCTATCAAAAAACACTTTGAGTAATAATGTACAACACCTTCTTTGTAGCGTTCAAGTTGATTTGACATCGCAACTTGTAGCTCTTTAATACAATGAAGTCGGAAGAAAGACTTCCGAAGTTGGGAAATTGGACCATTCACAGAGTTCTTGGCTCCCCAAGTACCATTATAATTGTTTCTGCAACTACAGGGATGGTATTTATTATAAGGGCCCAAGCACTGACTTGTGTCATTGCTGCTTGCAGTGACTACTGTGTTTTTTTATAGAGTGTACCATATCATTAATTGATTAATATGAACCATTAATTCATTTACTTCGAAATAAGTCTTAGTGTAAATGAAATGTTGTCATCAAAATATGGTCATAAAAAACCTGGGTTCTTACATTCACAGCACCATGTGGTCTGCCAACCATGAGTTGCTCCATGCTATAATCATCGAACGCAATGTTTACCCGTAGCGTCTTGATGGATGCCACCCTGTGCACCTTATCACAGTCAAAGTGAGTGAAACCATAGGGTGACGTCATGGTCCTTATTCCTGCTTTGGTTTACATTCAAACTTCCTGCCCTCTCAGCAGTGAACACAACTCAGAGACCAAAGAAAGAAGGGGTGCGAGTTGAAAGCCATGTGGAAATTACATTTGCGGCTTTCAATACTTAGCAATCAGATTATATTAACTTGTGTGCCTGCCAAAGAACATATATGACACACGGGTTAGAACAAGAGATAAGTATCGAAGGAAAAAAAGGTTACATGGACAGAGAATTTATAAGTTATGACATATGGATTATACACGGATAAAGATCAAGGTAAAGAGAGAGTGAGGAGGTACGGACCACATGCACAGATGGCACGGCGGTTTGATTCTACTCTACAATGAATATATTACAATATTATTTGGTTTCTCTACACAGTGACATGATTTACAAACTGCTACCCTCTACTCCTTTCTGCAGGGATGGAGCCCTGTGGAGAGGTATTCATTTGAGAGAGACAGAGTTCTGACACTGGGATGCTCCTGCTGTGAAGGTTACAAAAGTCTCCATATGTTTTTCCCTACTGAAAGATCTGACGTTTCATGAAATAAGTGTGTGCCTGTGTTTGCATGTATTATTATCATATTGCCTTAACCTGCTATCGGTTGTCCACTCTTTTTATAATCATATAAGGAAATATGTATAAATTATTGTCTATAGTATTTTCCTCAATTCTTATTATGTTAAAGATCTGATTTTACCGTGTTGCCACTAGCCACTGCAGAAGGAGAAAGGTCTAAGGTTTTACAAGGCATTAGATAAGGACAACATTAAAGTGCCTGTTATTTCAAATCCAAATCAGAGGAGATCAGAGTTTAATGTTTTTTTTACTCATCATTCTATTTTGTCTGCTTGTTTGTGTTCTGTACTAATTCTGCTGTCATTTCAGACCCAGCCAATCCAATTTGCGTACTCCACCTGCTCATACTCTCCACTCACCTGCTCCCCATTCCCTAATCAGTTCGCTATATGGCAAGCCATTTGAGTATTTATTCCATATCCTTGATATCACATGGCATCTGCCTACACTAGTTGGCTCTTTGATTTCACTTGCTAGATATATGGTCAAACTAGTTAGGCACTCTGCTTTACTAGTTAAATAAAGCATTACACTAGTCACTCTTTTTCAGCTACTAGTGGCACTTTTGTCCGACTAGTTACAACATATGCCAGTGATGCCAGGAGCAGCACTAGTAACGCCAAAGTCCCAGCTTGTAAGCTTTTTAATGAACTAGTGACCCTCTGACCGTACTAGTGACGCTAAAAGTCTTACAAGTTAACTAGTGCGCTGCTATTGCAAGCCATATTGGATGCTACCCCAATGTTCGTACAAACTTTAAAGTCCACTGAGACAAATGTAAAATGTGTGATATTGGGCTATATAAATAAACTTTGATTGATTGATTGATTCCCCACCTAAACATTTACTTACAATGCGTTTTAGGAGTGGGTCTATATGTAGCAGGAAGTGTAGGGGTTGAGCTGGTGAATAGGCATATATACAGAAATTACAAATAGCTCAAAACAAGGCTGCCAGACTAGCTCTCCACTGTTCGAAGCGCACTCATATTGGAGTTATGCATAGAAACCTATCATGGCTTCCGGTTGAGAAACGTCTGCAATCTCGTGTTATCACTTTTCTAAAAAAAATCCAATTTAGCAAAAGACCATTGTATTTTTATGATCAAATAGTTTACACAAGAGATGAGCATGACCATAAGACTAGACAAGCTACATCAGGCCATCTACTGGCACCTAAACCCAGGACAAATCTTCTGAAATCCTCTGTGTCTTATAGAGCTATAAAGGAATGGAACTCATTGCCAAACTACCTTACTAAAATAGAGTCCAGAGCCTCTTTCAAGAAGAGATTGAAGGGCCATCGACTAATGAACATGTACCCTTGTGAGCTGTGAACCCTAATTTAATTTGATCTCATGCTTTGTACTGGTGGGTGTCTAGTGCACTCATCCTTGCCTGAGATTGCTATTGAAAGTGGATGAGATTGTTGATGATGTTGGAAATTGTTGATGATATTGGTGATGTTGTTAATGATGTCAGGAATTATGTCTTGAATGTTGTTGTATTATTGTTGTATTATTGTTGTATTGTTTTAAGTGTCGGACCCCAGGAAGATTAGCTTTTGTCAAGAGCAAAAGCTAATGGGGATCCTTAATAAACATAAACAATAGGCAGCACTTCTGACTTTTATCAGTAGTTTTGTGTTTTCTCCAATTCTGTCCTTTACATCAGAAAACTACATTTCACTATACAGACACAATTATGCTGTAGGCTTAAGCAGCTACAGTACATATCCTGTAGACACTGCTACCCGACTCCTTATTATTTCTTCTTACATTAAAATGCATTTTGAGTTATGATATAACCTATTGCTCAGCAACGTATGTTTCCTGATTATTTGGGAATTAATTGAAATAATGTTCACTGAAAGTAACTTTGCCAAATAACTGTGAAGTGTGTACAAAATATATGATACAGTTTTAAATTCTAAATCCCACTTTTGTATAAGCAAAAAAATGAGTAGACATTTTAATTACGTACATTTCCAAGCTGGATTATAGTCCATGCCGGACCTGGGAATAATTGCATACAAAGAATAACCACCATGTTACATGCTGTTTTTCTTGCTTTACCTCATGCGTGTCCATCTGTACAAAGAGTGTAGTTCATATGTAATCAGTTTATTTTACTGTCTTTGGCTCCAATGGTACACGCTGCAATATGTATAACCAGCTTGTTAAATATTTCATAAAGACGCAACAAGGTGTTTTACTAACATACATTTTAAACACATTATGTCTGACAACATCAAAATCTGGAGGATTGTTTTTGGAAACAGTCTATTATTTTTGTGTTAATCATTTAACTATTGATTGGCCACCGTGTAAAATAGCATAAGGTACATATGGTACAAATTCAAACAGTTTACAGTATTGTGAGTGCCAGCATTCCTAATGCTAGAACCCTCCCAGCTATGCAGGTAAGACCAGAAAAACTTAGAATCCATTTAAACATCAAACATTCCTCCGCTAAGGAAGTCATTTTTGTTGGTTTGGTTGTTTTGTCTGTTTTTCGTTTAAAAAGATGACTGACCTGCTTTTTTATTATTCTTGGCAGAAAAGTGTTGCATTGCAAGAAATAAATCATTAAGTGTTGAGCATATCTGAATGCACTGGACCGACATGTATTATTTTTTCACTTTTGGTAAAGATTATGGCCATTGCGCTTTTATTTGTGTTTACATTTTACAATACAGTACCTGCTAATCAACATTAATATTTAAAATAAATACCTCAGATTAAGATATCACAAGAGCAGTTCCTCACAAACACTGTCGTACCATTGATCTAGGCCTAATTCACATGTGATCCGGTGTATGCACTTGTACAGTGTGCGTCAGTGTTTTGAGAGACCTTGTTTGCAAGGTTTTGGCCCGTCTGACCTGTCTGTCGGAGGAATTGTTAGGAAGGCTTAAATTCATCAAGGGCATGAGTGGAAAAGATGAGAACAAGCCAGCAGTTGATTTAGTGCATTTTGAGAAAACCTGAGAATAGTGCGTTTGCACATAATCACTGTATCTGCATTTGATTAGCACAAGGGCATTTGTGTTTTCATACATATATGGGTGTGTTTGGACCCATGTCTCCATCTTCAAGTCTGAACAAGGACATCGTGATTTCTCAACTATTTTGTTGATTTATTTTAATTATACTTCTATTGGCGATGGTGTGGCTTAATCATTGGCTGACATGAAAAGCTCTTCAAATAGCACTAATTTAATCAGGCCGAATGTGCCACATTTGGCAAAGTTTAAATTAGTGCTATTTGAAACTTTGCAATGTAAAATTCTGTGTTGTTCTGGCATTATCTCTGTCTTAAATACCCAGGACATGATACTTTATTGCAATGCTCATGTAATGAATAACCTCACTTTGTGGTTATATATCAACCTTGGACCATTATAATGGAACACATCTGCTCGATAACATGATCACATATATTGTATTTACAGTTGTACAACGTGTACAGCACAGATCATAAGTAAATAGATCAGTCACAAGGGCTGTTAGGCTCTTTATGTTGTTTTAGAGAAACAATGCACAGAGATTCAAAACATCTTGATAGATTTTAACGATGCAGCATGTGTGGGAACACTGCAGTGGTGGAAAGCCCCAGAGTTTAATACTCTCCAATTGGCAAACATATTGACTTCCTTATCTGGTTTTTCTTTTACAGTACCTCTTTGGCGGATGTTCATGGGTTCACCGTTTGGTAATCACAGATTTGGGCATGATTTAGAGTTGTGTCCGCTTTACTTAAAAATGGGCGTCTTTTCAAATGTTTTTGTTAGAAGTCTTATCTTTAATGCTCCCCCAATGCAGAACCTCTTGTGACCCTCTGCAGGTGCCACGGGTGTTTTTTGGGGGTCACTGAGTTGTAACATAAGTAGCTTATGTAGTTTAAGTAATACTGACAGAATGGAGTTACCACTCACCTCCAGTGACCTAGACAAATAAAAGCATGAGTAAGTCTACAGCCATGCAAGGAACTCTGGTATCCTGTATTAATTCACAGGTGCACTTAAAACTAAAACTAACATGCTCTAAATTACAAAGCTAATATACTGATGCTAAGTAGGTATAAAAGTACCATTTTCATTTTCTTAGTTTAGCATGTTCGCAAGCTGAAGTTTGTCAACTAGCAGTTCACACAAGTACAGCTGAGGCTGATGAGCAGTGGTGTAATGAAGCAACTTGAAACAGCCCAGAGAGAGGTGATTGGGGAGTATCCACCGAACATGGCATTTGCGGTGCACAGAATGACTTGCGTACATACAAATACATTCCTCAATCTAACTGTGATTAGGAAAGTGTAAAAAAACTGCATATACCAACACATATTAAATAGAAATCCATGACAATTTCTACAGGCAATCATGGTCCCGAAAACATTAATCTTAATGAATGTGCTGAGCCACTGACTTTCAGTCCACCGCCAAATGTTATATAGCCTACAGACATTCATGATCTCTGACTTTTCTTCTAGAAACATTATCAGGTCAAAATGTGTCCAGTACTTTGGTTTATACCTGCACAACTAATGACAAACCCATCAGCCTCAGTTGAACTTCATGATTTGTGCTAATGAGCAACTGTTAGGCTGCGAGCATGCTAAACTAAAAAGTTGGACATCTGGCATTTAGCTGAGCAGATCTGGGCCTATGTACAGCCTCATAGAACTGCTAGCATGACTGTGTATACGGTGCCTTGCTTAAATGATTCTGAAGGGATACAATAACTCGAAGTACAGTATACGTAGAGTGGAACATAACTGGTGACTGACAATTGCTTGGCTTCGATAATTGAGAACTGTGTTCTCAGTAGACCAATTGGAATTTAAAACCCCTAATATTCACCACAAATATTTAGCCCAACTCTTTTGTCTCCTGCAGTCTGGCTTCTGCCCAGCACCAGTCACTGCCACTGCATTAGTCCAGATATGGGAATGCTCTTTGATGCTTGATGATTTTTATTGCAACTAAAGTCCAGGAAGTAACGTGAGAAGTTGTGGTTGCAAAGTAACCTAACAAGAATGATGTGCATTCGGCCCACCTGTGAGAGCACACATGAACACACAGACATGGTTTCACAGATCTCTTGCATATTTTTTTTACTATTCATCACATTTCCACTGTCACTTGTCTTTTGAATGTGAGCCAGTTAAAGCTGTGGTTCTCATCAAAGAGCTAATCGTACTCTCCATTACCGCCATACACACACACACTGGGTCATGGAAACTAGGGCAATGGAAAGCCCCTTTTATCCCTATGCGCTCCCTCTGTCTGTGTCCTTTTGTCAACTGCAGCACTATGACTCTTGTGCATCAGAGCATCTTTCGTTATCACACCGGCAGCACGGTGGACGTTCTCCAACTTTCAACTATACAGACGATTCTGCAGCCTGCTGCCCGTGTCTCTAACATGTTTCCAGCTAAGACTTGGATACAATCGGATTTTCTGAAGAAATCCCCTGTGGGGCTGGAGAAGTTCAAATATACCATAAAAAGTAAGACATACAGTGGTTGCATCTGTATAACGTAACTCTATAGTGCATAAGTAAAACAAAAGGCTCCAGGCAGTTACTTTCTTCTGCACATAAGTAGAGCTACAGGACAGTATGTAGAATTGTCTTTCTTTTTTTAAATACTTTTTTGTTTAAAATCAACCTCTTTGTTTTTATTCCCACCCGTAGACCTTCTCATGTGAGCTAACCAGATATAAAACCAGTTATCTTTTTCAAACAAAATGCATACATTATTGTATTAGGCTTTTATCAATGCTTTCATTCAGTGTGCTTTTGAATCCCCCATATTCTAATATTGAACCAATGTTTTGGCACAGAGTTTGTGGTCCGTGTTGTTACTTTTAACAGATGTTGAGCAACATAATTGTGCGGGGAGAACGGAGCAGTTCCATGTCTGTTCAACCCAGCTTTGTGCTTCTTTCTGATGAATATTAGAGTGACAAAGCAAAGGATTCCAATCCCTAAAACAACAAACCACAACGTACCACTGTCAAATTTGTAATGCTCCTGCTTTTAATTTAATTGCTGTACTCGCAATATGATGGAACATCACCTGGCGAACCCTACGAACCCAGATAACAAACTCTAGGTCATTGTTTCATGTCACCTATCAACAGGGCCGCCCCTGGCCAACTTGGGGCTCCAAGCAACATTGTGAGATGAAAAACATGCTTATGACATGCTCAAAAACTGATATTTCTTAAATCTGTATTCAAATGTAGTTCCCTCTGTCAGCAATGTATCAACAACTACACATCAGTATTTCTCTGTGTTGTGGTTGTCATGATGATGACTGTTAGGAGTTAAGGGGAGAGGCTGAGCATCATGAAATGTGCAAATTGACATAAAAATGAATAAAAGGGGAAAAAATGCTCCATGTTTTTTAGGCTGTAAACTTGAACTGTTATGTTAGCCAACCTATGAAGCCAACTGGCAGACAATTTATCACTCTTCCTCCTGTACATTAGCAGATAAAAGGCATAAAATACTTGAATTAATGGTAAATAAAGAATGCTGGAAATAACTGCATCTCCATTAGCCTATATGCAGGGTTGCACATAACTGGTGCGCAGGTGCGCAAGCGCACCCACCGCCAAAAAAGGAGCACCGGATCATTTGAAAAAAGTGTATTTGCGCATCAAAATTGAGAGAGACAGAAAGACATGACAGAAGAGAGAGATAGAAAAGAGAGAAGAGAGAGATATTTGCGAGTTGCATAAGAACTGGTAAGACGCATGAAGGGTTTGCTTCATGCGAGGCACGGGCGCGCACCCTAGCCTTGTACAAACAAGATTATGAGATCATTACCATCATGTGACATGGGATTGCACATAAACTGTTTTTTGTTAAATGGTTCTGAAAAGTATAAATGCTTACTGTAACATTCACTCAGTGTTAAGTAGCATGTAGCTGGCTTGTCAAATGCACAAAAGTCAAATGTTTCAAACAGCTGATGTGCACGACATTTTAGACGTTTGTTGCTTTAAGACCTTTTTTGTATTTTTTCCTCGCTGTATCAACAACATCCCTTTTGTATTTAGTGTGATTAATCCATTAAATTACATTTACAAGTTCATGTGGTCTTTGTAAAGTGAATGTTCTCTTTATAATTTGTGTTGGCAGTGCAGTTAGTCAGCATGTCTGGCTTGTATCTCTGATAAGCTTGTACTTTCATGGCTGTTGAAGCAGACTCCTTATCCCAACACTTCCTGTGACGCAGCATTAGGGGTCAGAGATCAGGAACTTCCGTTCAGCAGGAATACTTTGCAGGAGTTCATAGTGACACATTTTATTTGATTCAGCAACAGAACCATATCAGGCGTTTCTTCTACAGTAAGATGTGAATGTCTTAGATTCTCTTGGGTCTGGTCATACAAAGTGAAGTTTGAAGTCAATTGCAAATTGTCTGCAAATACTACATGCAGTAGTACATGTATTGGTCCTGCATGGAAAAACAACATCATATTTTACTTTTATTGCAGCCGCCATTGCCTTTCTTAAACACATTGATCCAGCATTCAAATTATTTGCTATTAACAACACTTCTATCCATCCAAACCACTGCTCTCAATTTAAAGAACAATTCAACTGTGGATCACATACAGCAGAAATCATCTGCTGTGAGTTGAAACTTTTAAAATATTTATTTTCACAACTCCATGATGTCACAGCAAGTGTTTTTTCTTTAACAGCTGATCGGAATCAAATCAAATCAGCTTTTATTTATATAACACATTTTTAAAACGATTTTTGGTCGAGCTAAAGTGCTGTACATACAAATAATAAATAACACATTACTACAGTCGCAAACAGAAGACAATAAATTACAACAGCAAATATAAAAATCAAACACAGGGAAATTTTCCCTGTGTTTGATTTTTATATTTGCTGTTGTAATTTATTGTCTTCTGTTTGCGACTGTAGTAATGTGTTATTTATTATTTGTATGTACAGCACTTTNAAACAATTAAAATGTTGTATTCAGCCCTGATTAAAACAGCAGGCCCAAATCCTGGATGGGCGGGCCCGGCCCCATGGGACCCGCCCATGACGCCGGGTCTGAATACATGGAAACTTGACATGCTGATGGAGTACTAAGAAAGGTCAAAGGCTCACCGAAGTCAGCACAATTAATTCTCCAGTGACAATATACCAAAGATCATGGCAACCCAATCAAGAGGTAATTCATTTGTACCAAGGTGGAGGACCAACCAACTGACAGGCTAGCATTGCCATCCTTAAAGCCATGTTGTAGTGTGGACTCAAATGATCAGAACCATTTTTTATAAACTCTAATCCCGAATAAAGTTGACAGTAGATTATCTATCACACTTTTTTTCTATCCTCACTGAAAACCAGTGGGATGATGCACCTCAGTTTTCCTGGTAAAGTATTTAAGGAATTCCTAGACGCAGCCTTTTAACTCCCCGCCCTGCAATCACCATGAGAAAGGTTCGGAAATACGTACTAATGTCTCTGTGTGATTTATGACAGGAATGAGTTTAGAGTCTACTCATCTGAGACACCAGTGACTCAAACTGTTGCATGAAAGCGGTTATGTTTACCTGACCTTAAACCCTGTTATATCTGTGTTTATACTTTATATGTCTGAATCACTTGGTCCAATGAAAGGCTGAACTAAAAAATAAATGAAAGCATGGTGTAGAGTGAAGTTGTGGAAAGATCTTGTCTTTTGACAGATTTAGCAACATCGCTAAAGAGCTGCACTACAACAATACCCTTTGGTGTCAAAAGCCCAATGTAAACTATGGCAAGTTGGTCCTCTATAAAATAGCTGCCAAAATATAAAAGGGTGATTAGTCTTTGTCTACAGTATGCTGTGGATTGACAAGTTAGAAGGAAAGGTTCCTGTGTACTTGGAAGCTCACATCGGTTAATATATAAAGCCAAAAATCCAAACATTTCCAAATGTATTATCTTTTCGATTTACACACGGCATCTATTGCACGTCTGTCCGTCCTGGGAGAGGGATCCCTCCTCTGTTGCTCTCCCTGAGGTTTCTCCCATTTTTCCCTTTAAACTGTGGGTTTTCTCCGGAAGTTTTTCCTTGTACGATGTGAGGGTCTAAGGACAGAGGGTGTCGTATTGTCATACTGATATTCTGTACAAACTGTGAAGTCCACTGAGACAAATGTAACATTTGTGATATTGGGCTATATAAATAAACATTGATTGATTGATTGATTGATTGGAAGCTAATCTGTCAACATTTCGCCAGGTTTAAGGCTCACAAAGTTACACTAGCAACACATTCTCACCCCCAACTCCTCTTAAATGGCCTCTTGGTCTAAACTTCAAGCTATAAAGCTCAAGAACCCCTTTTTATGGCTTCAGTTCGGAGGGTCACGGACAACATATACATGTTCTGTTTGTTTCCAAGTAAACATCCTTATTAATTCATAGGGAGTTTAGGTTAAGTCAACAAAAGTACTTAAAGTTAAAAGGCTGTGGTTGAGGTCAACTTTAGTGCCAAATGAGTCGAGTGACGTAAAAGTCATGTCACTAACTAAAAACAAATGAGTCATGTGACAATCTGGTCACGTAGGACTGCCAATAGACATGACAAAATCTAAACTTCAACTTTTAATATCATTGGACATATACACCTGTCTCCTGAATGGGAGCTGTGGGTTTCTTTGGCCCATCCACCCAGCAAGTACTTGGGTTGAATTTGTATTGCCAGTAATATTGGCTGGGTTGTGTTTACATTGGATTTATTTGGGAGCAGAGTGCGTCACATACAGATGCTAAATGAGGCCTCTGTGTGTTCCTATCAGAAGCCGAGAAGCACTAACCAACAAGGGGACAGTGTAAACGCTTCCTGCCAGCAAAACAGGAAAGACCTACAGTATGTATGTATGAATCAGTAAATGTATTTTTTAAAGGGTAAATCAACACTGAAACCAGATGGCAAATATTTGGAAAACGGGCGATACCTTGTTCAGTTTTTTGCTTAAAGGTGTTTCCGATGCACGTCTTCTCACTGGCCACAAAAAGCGTGACCACATCACCCCAATTCTGGCCTCATTGCACTGGCTTCGAATTCGGTTCCGCATTGTTTTCAAAGCCCTAAATGGGCTGGCTCCGGCCTATATAGCAGAACTCCTCCATCGCTACACCCCAGCCAGAGCATTAAGGTCGGCTGACCAGCTGCTGCTGGTTGTGCCTAAGACCAAGCTCAAAACCAGAGGGCACCGAGCCTTCGCAGCAGCTGGCCCCAGGCTCTGGAACACTCTTCCCCTCCATGTGAGGTCGGCCCAGACCCTAGGGGCTTTTAAATCCACACTGAAGACACACTACTTCTCTCTGGCCTTCTAGCTAGATTGGGGTCNCCCGCCCATCCAGGATTTGGGCCTGCTGTTTTAATCAGGGCTGAATACAACATTTTAATTGTTTTATTATAATGTTTATTGTTGTTATTTGTAGTGCTTTGTCCTAATATTTATTTTTGTTTTAAACTATGTTGAAAGATTAGTTTAATATCATTTTTTTATTTTGCTATGAAATTCTGAATGAAATTCTGAATGAAAGGCTGCGCGCGAGACTGTTTTTTTTTTCTATCTCACAAACTCCTGCTCTGTGCGCAAGCAGACCGCTGCACTGCACACTCTCTGCCTCGCTCAGTCTCTCTCTCTCTCCCTTTCTCTCCATCGCTCAACCTCACTCCACCTCTCCACCCTGTGTGCGCTCCTAAAGTTTGCCTGCGTGCTTGCCCAAGTTGGCACAGCGTTACAAATGTGCCACAAAACCAACCAATGGATGTAGCCTAATAACACCGTTGCCTTATGGCAACCTAAAACCCTCGAGCGTCTAACAGCTCCCAATGGCCTCAATGCACTTTAGATCACGTTCCAGCAAGATGTCTATTGTTTTTAATAAAGCAGTTTAACAGTGGCTGGCCTTCAGCCTACTGCTCTAACAATTTTCCTATCATTACGAGAACAGGCTTTGCATCACTGTGGATGTATTTCTGTTTTGTGCATCTCGTGATGTAGAGATAAGTAGAACTTTTGTAAGCAGGAAAAAAACAAATAGGTGTCAACCTTATACGAAAACAGTATTTGGAGTTAATTTACAGTCATCTTCCTGAAGTTCATTCATGGAGTGAAGAAAACCAAAACAGAGAATGTAATGAAGCGTGGACTCAAGGTTAAAGACAGTTTTGATGGGTGTTGAACGTGATTGCACAGACAGGTACGAGGCTGAGGTTGTTTTGTGTTTGACACCAGTTCATCTCTCAGATCAGTCCCAAAGTGCAATGCTCACTCAGCACTTCCTAACAGAATCCAGCTGTTGGCAGGATTCTCTGCATTGTGAGTTACATCACACATGTAAAAGTCATATTTTGACACCTGGGCCATCGCCACTACACTGATTAAGTTAAAGCCTCTACATTAAGGCAAGTCCTCCCTGCACACAAAGCTGAAAACCACACAAACTGCATGTAAACTACAGGTGGTGACAAGATTCATTAGTAGTATATTCTTTGCAACATGATAACATGTTCAAGGCAATGACAGACAGTATTTACACTAAGAGGTCACTTCCCAGAAAAACACAAACCTTGTTTCACCCCCCCGACCGACAGGAGTGAAACATTTTTTTTTTTGAAACAAAGTAGGCTACTTTGCAAATATTATTCCTGTTTATTATTATTATTATCAACAGTTACTTTTTTATGCAGTGAGGTAAATGGTAAATATGCATGTATGTCGTTCAGTATGCGTTTACAGGTCTCCATTTCCTGCCAAATACTAGCCTCAAAAAGATTAAAATATAATTAATGCAAATAAACTACTTCTACTAATAATCATAATCATAATCAATTAAATAATATAAATACTATATTATATTATTATAATATAGTTGTAATATAGTCAAGACAAAACATGCTTATTACATGCTCAAAAACTGATATTTCTTAAATCTGTATTCAAATGTAGTTCCCTCTGTCAGCAATGTATCAACAACTACACACACATTTCTATCAGTATTTCTCTGTGTTGTGGTTGACATGATGATGACTGTTAGGAGTTAAGGGGAGAGGCTGAGCATCACCGTGAAATGTGCAAATTGACATAAAAATGAATAAAAGGGGAAAAAATGCTCCATGTTTTTTAGGCTGTAAACTTTAACTGTTATGTAAGCCAACTAGACAGACAGTTTATCACTCTTCCTCCTGCACATTAGCAGATAAAAGGCATAACATACTTGAATGAATGGTAAATAAAGAATGCTGGAAATAACTTCATCTCCATTAGCCTATATGCTATGCAGAGACTGCCTTCTTCATGTCGTGAATTGCAGCTGATGTTTTAATATGGCAATTGGCAATTTGACTTATACAACATTCGCAAGTTGTACATTTGACTCATACAATAACCCACCTTGGAGTGATGCTCTAGTTTCTTCATGTTTTGTCTTTTTCCCCTCTTGCTTGCGCCGGACTGAAACTGTCTTTTCACCGTCATCTCTTCACCTGCACTAGTGGCCGTATCAAAGCCGTGATTGGTCAGATGTCGATTCATTGCAACGGTGTCGGGTTACAGACGTCACCTCTCTCTCATTCTCGCGGGGGGTGCGCGGAAAACTGAGCGGAGAACTGCGCACAGCAGCTGACGCCCTCTGGGCGGGGCCCCCTGCGCAAGGCGGGGCCCCATGCAGCCTGCGTGATTTGCCTGTAGGGAGGGGCGGCCCTGGTTAGTGCCCCCTTGATCCGAAGAACAGCGCACTAACACACTGAGCCACAGCCTTCCCTAATACATAATGTATTGACAAAACCCCAGACATGATACATTTCACCACTGAATTGCAGCATTTAAAATTGCATAAAATGACCGTAGAGGAAACTGCAATTACTATGAAGCTCACAACAATGTTACACATTAGTGGCCTTGATGAAAAATGTGTCAGACAATGCTGTTGCATGAAATCGCCAAACTAAACAGTTCAGTTTTGATATCCTTTAACAAACATGCAAAAATATTAGTATTGCAAAATGTATTCTTCTCTTTAAATTTCTGCGAATGAGGTGGTTGTGCTCTCGTTTGACATTTCAGGGAGACGCCAATTTCCTCTCTCTTTGTTTATGAAGCAACCATCTCCATAATAATAAAGGGAATAGTGTCCAAATCCAGATCTGATGTTGGAACATTTAATCCTCTGATTGAATTACCAGGGAGGAGCTGAGAGAGAGGGGAGAGAGAAAGAATATAGTTACTCTACTTTCATAAACATTTTGATGAGGCTGAATCCGTGTGAAGGTTTCAGTCGTCACTGAAGAGGGTGTGCCATCGTCAACACCACGGACAACGTCTGCTTTGCTTTCACAGTTAATAAAAGCTTTTTATTGCCACACCGCCCCCGCTTGGTCTCATCTAAACTGAAACCTTAGTTCGAGGTTTTTTGTAGAAAAGTGTGTGATATGGGGGAATTGTCATATTCTGCAAATTCCTGCAAAAATCCTGCACTGTGTTTTAAAGCTGCAATATATAGTCAATATCTTCATACTATCAAAAAAACATTACTATGTGTTATGTGTAAGGTGTTGCTTGTAGTGACTTACCCAGTTACTTTTAGCGGAATCTGAAACTAGAGCTGAGAGGGACTGCAGTCGCTTTTAAACCCCATTTGGATGGGATAGCAATTACAGGGGTTGATAGGGTACATCATTTGTATTCTGCTCTCAGGTCAGTGACTTTCAACCACTGTGCCATGGCATACCGGTGTGCCGTGACAGATTGTCAGGTTTGCCATGGGAAATTGGCCCATTTCACTAAATAAGTCCAAAATATATTTTGTAGTTGCTGCAAATAATTTGCCATTGTTGAGCGTCTGTGCCTGCTAAGTACTTAAAAACTCTTTCATGCCATTCAGTGGCAGTCGGTAGCGCAATAATGACCTTATTAATTCAAGACAGTAGAATTCATTGATTCACTATTTTGTTGACCTGCGTAAACAATTAGAGAAACAGGTGACATTTATGGGAAAAAATGCAAAGGTGTCTAGAAGACCCTCAAAGCTATAGCTACTACAGTAAGTAGCTGAACGTGCAACCAAATTAAGTGACATGTCATTAAATTGTCATTATACTGTATATGCTAGATGCTTGTAAATACATTGCAACAGGAACAACTCATAGTTGATTCGGCATTAATAAATGGAGTTAATAAAGCTCAAATGTAAACAAATATACCCTAAAAAACAGCTGCTCAAAGAGAATACCAGAAGAAGACATTGCCCATTTAATAAGAATTTACTATTGTTGATCTCCTAATGGCTTTAACTGTTATGTTGTCATCATATTGGCTCCCCAATACTCTTTCTTGTTGGTCTTACAATCAACCTGGTCTGGTGAAATGTATCTGTTTTGGGTTATTTCGTTAGCCGTTGTTTGCTAATTGCCTTCCAACTTCTGGCAAAGAGTCATCATAACAGAACATGCATGAATGCATCAAACAAAAGTGTTACGTTAAAACCACTTACTGTTATATCCCCATTAACTTTGAGAGCCTTACATTTCAGAAATTTGGGCAAATGTGCAATATAATTTCCTCTTGAGTTGTTGCAGATTCATAAATGTTATGTTGGAAATAGATGACAACTTGAAGGTAAAAATATGAAAGAACCTTTGGCTTATTTGGATGAGTGAAAGGGTAGCAAGTCGTTTAATTATATTATTGTACCCCATAAACTCACTTTCATTCGCACATATTTTTCCCATCCCCCCATTACATTACATTACATGTTACTTGTTAGAGGCTTTTATCCATACTCAATACTGTGGAAAATTCCCACAGGAGCAATTTGGGGTGAAGTGTCTTGCCCAGGGAGTCCAGGACACAGCGAAATGCTGACTGCAGTGGGGTTTGAACCTGTGCTCCCCTGATCCGAACACCAACGCACTAGTTCACTGCCCCACACGCCTGGTGCATTACCCCCTGCACTCTCTCTCATTTGCCCCTCAGTAGTCCCCCGCCTCTTTCTCTGAGAGGGTTGTATACACAGTGTGGTTACATTCTCCTCAGCCCATTAAACTGTATGGAACCAGTATGAGTCCTGGTATTGTTGGTAGTGAGGCCAATCCTCTGAGGGCCTTCTTGTGTGTGATTGCACAAATATATCACCATGGCAGAGCAATGTGGTTTAAATACACACTGAGAGGGGTAGCCAGGAAGGGACAGAGTTTTGTTCTTATGGGAGATTTTTTGTTTTTAAAAACTAAATAAAGAAAACTAAAATAAAGAAAATGCTATGGTGTTTTTTGCATATTTAACAGCCTAACATTTTCAAAGGATGAGACAATGCAATAGTGCCTAAAATGTTGATCAAAACCAGACTCTCCAGAGCTGTTGATGCAAATTTGAATAAAAAACAGTTGACAGAATGTGGTTGCAATAAATGACCATTAGAGACACTTTTGACTTAATTCTGAGAAGTGAGGAAATCCTTGGCTGTTTGAAATCTACAGCAGAGTGCCAGTGCATTTTCAATGCCATAGCAGCTCATAGAACTGTATGCACATTGATAAGATGACCTGAAAATGAATTACAACTTCAAGTCAGTGTGATGGGCATTAGTGTTGTTACAGGATTTAGATTAAACAAATGATGTTTTTTATTCAACTCTTATGGAACATTAGCAATAAAGGGGATGGGCGCTGTTGGTTAACACCAAAATAAGCATTTTGCTATTTCATTCATCACATGTCATTGCCATGACAAAAAACACACATTTTGGTATTAGCAAACAAGCAGTTAGCTAGCTAGCTAGCTAGCTAGGTTATATCAGGGGTGTCAAACTCAAGGCCCGGGGGCCAAATCCGGCCCGCGACTTCATTTTCTGTGGCCCCACAAGAGCTTACAAAGAATATAATATGTTTATTAGACGGTTACATGCTACTTTACAGAAGCACGTTGCCCATAAACTACATGTCCCACAATGCATCTCAAATTTGCCTTTTTTTCTTCAAAATATGCTTTTCTTCTTACAATTTGCCTTTTTCTTACAATTTGCCTTTTTCTCAAAATAATACTTTTTTTCAAAATATCACTTCTTTTTTTTCTTCTTTTTAAATCATTTTGTGACATGCACACTGAAGAGACTTGCAATTATTTGCCCTAGACTTCTGCTTTCAGACGTAGTTAATTATGAAGTTATTACCGTATCTGAAAATAATCCAATGCAGAGGCAATCATGTGATATAATACATTATTTTATATATATTAAATATTTATAAATGTATTTTTATATAGTCTTAAAGTTACAACCGGCCCTTTGAGTGCAGCCATAATGCTGATGTGGCCCGCGATGAAATTTAGTTTGACACCCCTGGGTTATATAGTGGGGTGCAGTTTACCATTAGCATAAAGCTTCATCAGCAAGGCAATACCATTGATAAGAAAAACGCTTATTTTATGAACATATATGTCTTGGTTGCCGGAACCAGGTGGAGAAAACAAGGGGGAAAACTTGGTAGCAAAAAGAAGGAAGGTAAATCTGCCACTGTAGTTGCGTATGTGCACTTTGAGAATGAAAAGTAACATAAGAACAGTAAGGGGGGGATTCACAATAAGTAGCGTTGTAGAGTATTATTGAACTTTTTACAAGATTTATGGCATCCTTTATGGTTAATATCCGGGAAGTGTTTACTAAGTGCTCATACCCTCACGCTCTGAATCACTCTCACTGATAAACACAAGTGCACGCTCACAGACTCTCCCACACACAGTCCTCTCTCTCTCTGTGTGACCACCCAATCCTCAGATCTCAGCAGGAAGTTACTAATCTGTTGGTCAGACTGCTCAGACACAAGCAGTGTTACCCTCCTCCAAAACCTCACGCTACTGTTTCTGCCATTTCATAATTTGTTTGCCTGTTCAACTTCTTAGCAGAATATTACTGGCATCGAGGAATTATCTAACACCCCCGCCCCCCAGCCCATGCTTGATAATAATTGCATTGCTTATTAGGTTGCTGAGCTGAGTCCGTGGTAGTGTGTTGCAGACGAGTTAACCTCTGGACTTCACAAGAGGTAACGTCTGTATTTTTTAAATGGTGGTAGCTGGTGCTTGTGTACTCAACCACTTACCCTTTACATACGTCACTCACAGTTACTTTTGTGCTATGAGAGTTCCTACTCTGAAAAAAGAGCTTAAAAAGGGCATTCTTAGAACTATGGCCATTTTTTGTTTTTTCGTTTTTGCCGTGCAAACACAATAAAAAGGGGGGGGTGGGGTTCCAAATGTTGATCTTAAATGTGTCCTCTTCCAAACTAACCGTGAGGCACACAAACTGTCAGTTGGGTCAGAAGTAATGTTCATATTTTTGCAAGATCTGAAATATTGGAGTGAAATGTATCACAGTTGTTGAACAATTTCACTGCATTCCACTTCCCCCATTGAATCAAGGTCGTTTTTTGGGCAACCAGTGCCTTTTATAGAGTGAAAGTAATGAAAGGGGGAGACAAAGGGGGTGACATGCAGAAGATGGTCTCATGCAGTCCAGATTCAAACCCAGGTCCTCATGAGAATCAAGCCCCAGTATATGGGCCGGCAGCTCTACCTACTGATCTATACGGCGGTCCAAATCAAGGTATTTTGTGGTCTGAGTATTTAATTCGATTTATCACGATTCCTCCATAGACTGTATCTCTGTTTCAAAGTCAGGGAGCTTGTAATTGGGTTAAGTATCCTGGATGTTTTCTTAGAGAAACTTGGGATGAGAGCCAGTCATGCTTCCTTACACATCAAGGGCCACAATGAAAAAGAGATAAATCAAGAGACATCGATGAAAAGAAGTCATTGGAATCACCATCATTACAAATTATAAGATTTTTAATTGGTCAACTGTTTTAGGGGTTTTCCTGCTTACTGTACATTGCGTGATAAGTTTAAACCTGATAACACAAAGAATAAATGCAGTATGACATTAAGTGTTGGAGAATAGACTGTTAAAGGAAAAATGCTTAAAATAACAATCGTATTCAAAACAATTCAGTCATGAGAAATATTGTTCCGCTGCTTCTGTTCCAGTAGGATTTCATTATTGCAATGGCCAGTGTTTTGCAAATGTATTTTTAAACCATTGTGAAAACTAGCGCCATCTGTGAAATAATGTTATGAACAATATTTTGTTTCAGAAAATGCTCAAACTGAGAATGAGGGACTGGCACATTAATGATCTCTCAGTATAGGCGATGTGGCCTCAGTGAACTCAGAGGGAAGTTCCAAGTGAAACACACTAGTGCAAGTGTGAAGTGGTGTGTTGGATAGAAGACTCATCTACACTAAGGGTCAGTTCTTCTGAATCATCCAAGACCTTTTCTCTTCTTGTTCATGCACCTCATTTTCTGGACTGTTTCTTTATTTGAAAGTTGAAAGCTTCATGTCAACAGTTTTTCTTTACTTTTTATCTGTTGACAGCTAGGTCTAAGGTAACTGAAATGCACAAAACATACTAAATTCCACTTGCCTACATTTCATCGAGAGGTAAGGGAACAATTCAGTGTTTTTGTGATTAAGGCAAATGTATCCTTTAAAGTGGACCTATCATGCTATATTTGAAAAATATATTGTAGGGCCATACATATATAAAACATGTCTGTGACGTTTTTTTTTTCAAAATACCAAACAGATCACCCATTGTAGCCATACCTCATATTTCTAAAACCCCTCTTTTGCTGCCCTGTTAGAGAAAGGCAGATTTTGGGTCCTTAGCTTGAAAAACATAAATAAGAGGAGGCGGAGCTAATGCCTGATCAGAATTCTACCGGAGATAAAGTAAAATTAAGTTGTGATAAACTGCCATCCTGTTTAAACCACGTCAAGGATTATTTCTGAAATAGTATGGAGCTCAAATGCTTTTTCTCTTGCGGGTTTATCACAAGGTGAGTTCTTTTTTTATTTCCTGCTTTTTAAACACGAGTGGCTTTGTCATTACGGGTTTATTCCTCCGAATCCACCGTGAAAACTACACAAACAAACAGTATAAATGAAAAACATAGTTTTGTGTTAGACACACAATACGCATGCACAGCATGTGAGATGGACTAGAAAGGTTAATAAACATAAAAGGGTATACAAGCACAACAACATACCTCGTTGGGCTGCATGCTCTGTAAACAGACGGGAAAGTATTCTTCAGTTCTCTTCACCATAATTATATGTATAAGAATAACAAAACTAACGGAGCTGTAAAGTATCCGTGCATCTTACTTTGAGCGTGCTTCTCATGTTCTCGCTCTCTAACTCACGCGAGAACAGCATAACGAGACGTGAGCTTGGACTTCAAAATAAAAGACGAAATATTGCACGCATGAAACATTACAACAATAATAATTAGTACACTTAGAAAATACATATTACAGTTAAATTATGAACATGTAAAGGCTGCACTTACAGGTTAGCTCTGAGTGTTAGCGAGGCTTGCTAATGTAAACAAAGATGTCCAAAACACGTCAGGCATTGTTTCTGATAGCAACTTTCTGTGGGTCCGCCACCGATTTGACGTCAGTTCGGATGGAAATCTGTATCTGCTTGTTGTACACCCATTTTTAAAGGATTTGGGTATGGAGGAAAAGAGAGAGGGTTTTATTTTCTGACGCTGCGTGAGTTACATGTATGTACAAAAGACATCACAAAGTGCATTTTGCATGATAGGTCCCTTTTAAATGAGACAACATGCCTCTTATTGGTCCATTGAATCAAGCGCTCTGATTATCCCATTAAAACAAGCACTCTTAAAGGCCCTTTGAAACAAGCAATTTGATCGGACCATTGAAACAAGCCCTCATTCTGTACTGGCACGTTAAAACAAACCTTTGGATTGGCCCATTAAAACAGGTAATTTGATTGGTCTATCAAAGCCAGTCTTCTGATTGGACCATTGGAAGTTATTTATCTCAACATTATCATAGCTAAGCATAGTAACTGTTGTTGAAAACCAAAAATAAACAGCTATAATTCATGTAGGTTTAGGATATCACAGTACCCAAAAAACAATGTATCTTTTTGGAACACACAGAACAGGATTAGTACAACAGTTGTCAGATGTCTGGTTCACACTTATGTCTTTCGGTGTGGGTTAGATTACTTTCTAGATTACTAAATAATATTTTTTCTTTTTATTCAACACAACAAAAGTGGTCATAGTTGCCAACAGGCATGCCCTGACATTTGACTGAAACCAATCACTTGAAAGCACAGTGTACCTGAAGGGTGACTCAGACACACACAGAATTGGTCAGTCTTTGATATCAGTTACTTTTGTGTATAGATGTTGTGTTATATTTGGTGCTGCACTCCACTGTTCACCTTCATCATCCAATCAGGCATTAACAGGGGGATTGTGCGTGCTTGACAGAAATCACACAGTTTCTGCCTGCTGTGAGTGCACACTTACTGCTTCCACTGTGCCTGTCTGTAAAAGAGGAAGTATTAAAGGTTATTAATGTGTCTGCATGTACTGGTGCCTGTTCTTCTTCATCACACAGAGCCTGCTAGAATTAAAAGCTAGTGGGCTAATTAGTATTTGGTCTTTGGTTTCTCCTACAACCCCATGGCGTTCTGTGCCCTGATTGGCTCTGACACTGCAGGCCAGCAGCTAATTGGATCAACACAATTACTCACATTCTTACCATGTTAAGGGCTTTGTTTCATGTGTTGAATTTCATTAGAAACCCATGAAAGCACACTAACATGCGTGCACACACGTGTCAAACATTTCTACACAATTGTAAATGCGAACACAATGCTATTGCGATCTCTGACCTAAATCTCTTTCTCATACTGCCGGCCATCCTTCTGGTTGATGATAGGTTACTGTAAGGCTAAAGCGGTTTACAGAAAGTTGTAATGTTATACGTTAAGTCAGAAGAGATTTAGGGGAGCTAAGATAAAGAGTCTAAGTGCTTTGCTGAAAGCCCAAGCTCATAGGAAATCCTGTTTCAACTCCACTTTCATAACTTTAAAACAGACATGTCAAATATTTCACTAACTCTCTGATTTGACTGTTTTCACAACCCCTTATTTAAGTCTTGTGTTAAGCACTGTTGCCCCTGGGTTCCTCTTTTCTCTCTCCTCACATGTTCATGTTTCTGTTTTTACTCCTTCTTATTTCTTTGGCTTAACAAAAAACACATCTTGCCGTACCTCCTCTGCTTGCTTGCTATGTGTGTTTAAGAAATTCTTATCATAAAAGCAAAACAGATGATATCGTATTTTGTAAATGAAACCCAGACACTGGGAGAGACATTTAGATGTCACTTCTTGTACAATCGACATAATTCACTTGTCGTTTACCCTTCTTTATAAGCAGGTTAACAAGCATTTATATTCTAAAATATGTTTTTGGATTGCTTCATATTTTGGAATAAATATGGCAATATTACATCAAGCCTTACCCGTTTATTTCACCCAATGGACTACCTAAGATAATAAAACTTGAATTATTCAAGAATAAAACTAGAAGATTTATATTTAAAATGATAAAACCAAAAACTTTTACAGAGAAGTTTGGGATTCATTTTTCCACATTTACAGCAAATCACCACAGTTGTCAATAAATAAAGCTACCATAATATGTGTTATCTGAAAAACACGGCTAAATAAAGGAAGAAAAAAGTAAAGTAAAAAGTAAAAAAGACAAATGCTAATGTAGCTGTGTCTCTTTGTGGACTGCCTTCACTTACGTTCATTTGACCTTTATAAGCTGATAATATGTTGAATTGCCCCAAAGTGAGTATTGTGTATGGGTTGAAGTTCTTTAAAGCTCTGTGATAAATGTCAGCATACCTCATTTGAAGAGAGAACAAAGGAGGAAATATAGATGTAAATATAATGGGAAAGACATACAGAGAAGGAGCAATGAAGAAAGAGTGTGTGTGAGAGGAAGAGTGTCCAGGCCACATAGCAAACCACTTCAGTTCATCTGCTGCCCATTTGGCTCCAATTAGTGTGCAGCCCCCTCTAGCTCTCTCTGTCTCCACCTCGCTGCCTCCCCTGGTCTCTCTTTGCAGCTTGCTCTCATTCGCTCTGCTTCCTACACACTACGTCCCTGACACAATTACCTCCAGTAGCTTTTCTGATCAGGCTGCCTGTGTGTAAGACAAAAAAGTGAATAAGTGCATGGATGCACATGTGTATCAGCGTCTGTGTTTGTATATGTGTGTGTACCTAACCTCCCGCTGTCTTTTTCCATAATGGGCCACCACCAAGACAGACTGGCTGTCTGTTTTAAGACATAAGCACACACACTCACAGACTGAAACAAAGCCCCCACAGTTAGTCCGTCAGTCCACTTAGCTGCACAGGGGTTGGGGGTTTGTAAATGGTAACATATTCCCTTAGCCGCATAGGCGTAATAAGCACTTATCGAGATTTCAACAGGTGAGATAAAAAAATGGCTATTTTCACGTGGAAGAAACAGCTCCATACTTTATCTTAGATCTCCGTGAATATCTCAAACATAAATGTAAGCTATGTCAGCAATACTTTCCTTTATTTTACACCGATGCAGTTTGTGGTAAGCCAGTGTTGAAGAAATTGGCCATTTGAGTATTATAATGTCACGCTTTAGCATATGGTGAAAGGTCATGTCATCAAAAGCAGTTAAAATAACATATCCCTTTCTCCACCTGAGAAAGGGGGTGTGTTTGTGTTACAGGACGTGACACATTCACTGGTGTTTTAACTGCTGTGACCCTTCATATCAAGATGACATCACCATGCGCACATATGCACATCCATGGTCAAGTTGTTCTTCATGTTCTCTCTTGGTTGCTCATTTTGCACTTACTTTCATTAGCCCGGAATCCCCCCAAGGATGAGCTCTTATTGAGTCATTTGGATTCCTTATACTGTCAGACCACCCAATAACAAGTACTGCGCATGACCTCTGACTCCTGCTGCACCTCACACCCTTCCTCTTTCTGGTATCTCTTCCCTAATTGATATTTAATATAAACAAAAAATATTAGAAATGTCATCGGTGGTCATCAGGTAGTGCTCTGGGACATGTAAGGGGATCCCTAAAATCTGTAGGATTCCTCCTCTGGGGAACATTAATGTTTTTACAAAAATGTCATGGCAATCCATCCATTCAAAACTGGTGGCCCCAACAACAGACATTGCTGGCCCCAAAGATAGCAATCATGCTGGTTGCTGGTACCAATCCTTAGTCAATCAACCAAGCCAGTTAAAAGCAGCTATCAGGTATATGTACTTTATTTTATTTACCAGATGAAGATAATGCTTAACAGATTAAAAAGGTTTGTGGTAGCTTTAGCCACAACACTATAAGTTTTACTTTCCTATCCACCTGTGATGTTGCTCTATCTCATCTTATCTCAACCGTCTCTGTACAGGATGTAATTTAAATACCTCAGTACATTTCAATTGATTCATTTCAGATTAGTTGAATTACTTTGCCACTTTCATAATTGTGTACACTGCAGAGTTCCCCTCAGTTTTAAGGGTTGCATTGTGTTTAATCACTCTCGTATCACTGTTCAGAGTTACAAAGTGTTTATCTAAGAATGTGTTCACTTGTCTTTTGTTTGGGACAGAACAGCTGTGGAGGAAGTCCAGGGTTAACAAGACGAACAGTTGCTGAACAAAACCCAGCTTTAGTTGGTTCGACACCATGGGACTATAGCCATGCAATATTTTAGGAAGCCAGCATAAATCCCAAGTCATGTTCTGAGGTTGGAAGTTTGAATTGGATAGAACATTTAGCATGAGTCCAGCTGTAGTACCCCTGCCCCCTAATTTACTGATTGATATATTTAAGTGTCATCATGGCAATGCAGTTGGTTTTGCATGTGTTAGCGCATACACAACAAATCATGTCTACTGTACATTCCTAGAAGTTTAAAGATTGATGTACTCAATGCAGCTGGTGGTTTCCATCCATAATCCTAAAATATGAACATCTTGCATAAGGAAAGAAATGTGGTATACAAACATTTAACTATTACAGACAACGAGTAACATTTATGTATTGAGAACTAAATCAATTTCCCTACCCACTGACATCATTTGGTTTTGACCAGAAGTAATCCTAAAGCACATGTTTGTTAATGAGCACAATACACAAAAGATATCCACAGGGCGGACATCATGTTTTTTTTTAAACAAATGCGGATGTGAATCAGTTTTCATTGTGATGTTTAAATATTCAGAAACTGGCCTGTGGACTGGGTTAGTTTGATGTTGAGAAAGCATTTCAGATCAAAGAAACCACCAAACGTCATAAAATGATCCAGCCTGCAGATGGTGAAGGTACAACAGTGTGGTTCACCTTCTCAAAGCTGGTACGGATGTCCAGTGGTTTTTATTTAGGGTTAGAGTGGGGACAGAGGCTAACCAACTGACAGTTAACAAATGGTCTCCCAGCTTTTATAGAGCTGAGGAAAGGAAACCAGAGTGCCACTCAACTTCCCCTAGCCACCACACACAGAGACACACAGCCACACACACACACAGTGGCTCACATACATGTCACTAAAAAGTGATGAGGGGATTGACTGCGGTCACATTTACAAGAAGACAGCAGCCTACAGTTTCCCAGGCAGATTTATGAGGGATTATATTTCAGTTATGGGTTAGCGAATATCCGAGTATCCTGCTAAGAACAACTATTATGATCTTATCAGCTCCTGACACTGATTTGTGAATTTACTTTATTTTAGGAAATATATCGACAGCAAGCAGCATTGGACAGAAGTGTGTTGTCAGGCCTTTAATTATCCTAGTAAACATGCCAACGGTTCATGACATGTATTATGTCATAAGTGTTTTGAGATGGTTTTACTGGGGTCTTGTTTGGTCTAAATATGGTAGCATACAAGCCCATTTAGACATTGCCAGAGAGCGTGTACTTTTACCAACATTCCTCAGAATGTAATTTATTATTCCAAATATAATTAATTTATATCTGGAGCTGAATAGAGATATACATGAAGTTTAAAGAAATATACTGAATTACTGGAATGGGGATTTGGACAAAGCTGATTGGGAAGCTCAGAGTATTATGTTAATGTGTTGCTCAGGCTGCATGATAAATGCCATAACGTTTAGCTGTGTGTTTAGTAATATGCCCATCTTTTATATTCTGCTGCAACCATGTCAATCTTCCTGTGAGACTGACCATTGAGCGGCCCGACCAAGCAAGGAGGCAGAGGCAGAACGTCCAAAAATATAACCCGACGTGGGCATTTATTAAAACAATGTGCACAAAGTTCACACAGCCTTAATCCTGCTGCTGTTCACGCGAGCCCAGCCTGCTGCCACCAGGATCTCACACACCCTGACTCCAGCACAACAAAAGACAGCGCTTAAATACACAGAGGAATCAAACACAGGTGAGGGAAAACAATTAGACACAGGTGAGGGGGGAGGGACAACCCAGGACCCCAGGTGCGCACAATCACCCGGCCCAAAGCCATCAGTCCATAGTGACGCAGTTCCCTGCGTCACACTTCCATTAGTTATATTTCTTTATGGAATATATTTATAGGACTCGTCCAGATTGGCTTACAAGATAAGCGTGACATTTCTTGACCTTTAAGATAGAAATAGACAAAACAATCTCCAATCAACCTACTGGCTTGATTTAGGACTTTTGACTATTTAAAATGGTCTTCATCAGAAAAAGACCATGTGGTCTACTATTAATTATGTTACATCCTCCTGCACTCACTCCCTGTTGACCATTTCCCCTGTGGAGATATATTACTATATCACCCTGTTAATAATCAAGCACATTTAAAAATGACAGGATCAAACAACACCAAGAATGGTTAACCTTAAACTGTGCACTTGTCACATTCAGAGACTTCACATCTTCAAACCCATCTATAGTATAATAGAGATGCATAGTACAGAGTGTCCATACCTCTAAGCATTGACCTCCTCCATGGACAGCCAAAACTAAATGTGTTACACAACAGCGAGAGGAAACAGCATGAAATCAGGTAGTACTCCAAATCCCATACTGGACATAAAACAATGTTTCCAGAGTTCAAACAATTTTCCGTTTCAGTGACCACATGTCCACTCACTGCTATTCCTTTCAAGACTTCAGGGAAGCTTTTTAACCCGTGTCCGTGACCATGGGTCAGTCATTCAATTAAAGCAGTAAATCTGAGAGAATCAAGCTGGAATAAATCCTGCTTCCCAGGTGAGTCCAATTCAAGTTGACCGGCTCAAGCGGCGGTCACAGCAGTGCCCCGTTCACTCGTTTGCTGGGGTTTGGTTCACTTTGCTGTAAACGGACACCATTAGCTGGTAGGCTTGTTCAGCCACTTTGGGCTAATTAACTTTCCTTTACACGCAACACGCCCAGCTGGAAGGCGCATGTTTTGGTTTTTGCAAAGGGAAAAAAAGAAAAGGAGCGGAAGACAAAGGAGAAAACTATTTGGATTTCTTTTTGTCCATTTACATCTTCTGATCTTGCATTTAGATCAAAGTTTATTTATCATTGTGTGGTTTTCGCCACGGTTGGTGCCATGGTGAAGATGGTAGGAAATGAGAGGAAGGATAAGGATAATAAAATGAACACAGAAGTAGAAAGGTCAGTTCATGGGAAATTGAAAATGGTTAACCAAGTTAGAGATGAAAGGAAGAGGAGAGGAAGCAAGGGCGGCAAAACAGAAGTTCAGTGTTGTTTTCCATCTTTCAGCATTTTGACTACTAACTGACTACCGGAATCGTTTAGTATATATCTTACCTCATAAGGGGGAAAGCAAAGGAGTCAGGTTTAGAAATAGAAGGGGACAGAAGTTCAAACAGAGTAACATCACTGAAATCGGATGTGAAAGTAAAAAAAATAAAATAGAGTTGAGAAGGCTATAATCAGCAACCAAAATGATAACACAGACAAACATAAAGGGCTTAAAAATGCTGTGGCTACCAAATAACAGAGAAGAGAGGAAGACAGAGTGAGTAGAAGAGGGAAACACTTTAATGACTAAATGAGAAATATATACAAGAAGAGGCAGAAACAGCAAGAAAGAGAAGACGTGGAAGAGAAGATTTAGTGTTCGCACAGAGATTATAGCTTTCTTTCCAAGCCCTGCAATAAAAAGTTAACAATAAAAAAGGTAAACAATTCACTAAATGTATCCCCAGCACAGTTTACAGCCCAGTCTTAATTCCACTGCTGGAAACATGTCAGGTTTGTATCAAACAAGAAAGAAGAGGCTCTCTGGAATGCTATATAAACAGAAATGAAAGGGGGAACACACCCCATAATGGCCAGCACATTGCAACAGCTTACATGACGTTTGTCTTGTATACTTTAATTAGAGGCCAACAGCACCAGGGCATCATGCATATGCAGACCTCATAGATACACACTGAAATGAAGGGAAGAGGGGGATAGATGCCAAATGTACAAATGACTTTAATGAGTGGAGGAAACAAAGTATCAGTGACAAAGTGGACAGAACAGAATAATCCAGCAGTATGATTTGATGCAACACAATGTTTACAGTAACACAACAAAACAGTAACTTTCTTTGTCCACCATGTCTATACTGCTGCCCTTAATAAGTCACAAAGGGAGCCTTGTTTCTGCGTGCCAATTGTTTTCCTGCTCAACTTGGAAGTGTACTGAAGTAAACTCTTGTGGCTTTTTTAAGGGAAATTACTTTCAATATATTTAATTAAACAAAAAGAATGTATACCATTCAGTTAGATATTTGGGCAACTGCTGTTTTTATTTCTTCTTTATTTTTGTAATGTTTAAAAAGTGATAGCAATGTCAGATGATTACTGCTCTTGGCTTAAGACAAGAATAAATAAAAAAAAGGCACTTTTAAACCATTTAGATCATATCCCCAGTCATATTGTGCACATCTTTAACATCACATGACAACATTTTTTATATCATGATCAAATCATCTTTCCTTTGTGTAAAATCTAATTATTGGAGCTTACTTAAGCTATGTACAACCACTTCAACCAATATTATGATGACATAAGTCCATGTCCATGAAAAATGACATGAAGAATTGGAGACATTTGACAACTTTGGTAGAGCCTAATTACCCTTGAGTAGGTACTTGAGTTCCTGCAAAAAGGCCAATTATATTGCTATTGAAACGCCTCAATTGCAGTCCTTTCTTTACTTCCTCAACATCGTGACATTACTATGTGACACTCGCCCTTCTATTCGCTAGTGCTTCAACACATTGTTCGTGATAAGCTAAGGAGCAGGACCATCTCTGAGCGGTTGACCAATCACAAGATCTGTTTTCAGACAGAGGGTGAAAAGAGGTGCTGCAGCACAGGCAGTATGAGAAAAATAAAGAGCTTTTTGAACATTGAAGCATGCAGACATGTCACAGTAGAGGCACAACATACAAATATGAACCTGACAATGAGCATAATAGGGCCCCTTTAAAGCAAATTGAATTGAGAAAGTCTTAAACCTAGCCCTAAACAACTGAAGACAATGTGACACATATTTAATAGATAACAAGTAACACCTGAACGCTGAAAGAAGATTTAAAAGAGAAGCTACCGGGAGCTCTGCACTGTGCCCCTATGTTCTCTCTCATCCAGGGGCGGACTGGCCATCGGGACGTTCGGGACGAATCCCGATGGGCCGGTACTGAAGTGGGCCGGTCGGACGATGTCGACGATGCCGGTAACCGGCAGGGCTCGACATTAAATGGCCCGCTGGCCCGGAAGAATTATTTAGACACCCCGGGCCAGCATAACGTACTTTCCACTTGCCCGCTCGGGCCACTAAAAATATTGCTTTAAAAAAATAGTCCTGTGGTATTGGTATTTTGACTAGCAATTTAGTTAGATTGTTTTGTTTATTAACGCTACAACATAGCGTTCCGTGAGTCGGTTGTCGTTGTTGGGTGAAAAGCAAACAGCTGTTTGCTGCGGAGCGCAGCGCGAGCAGGCTCCCGTGAGCGGGAGCGCGCTCCTTCACTATAGACTATCGCGCCACCTAACCATTCGCCAAAAATGTTTTTAATACCAGCGGTAACCGGCCAAGCGCCAGGCAAAAAACAATCTTCAAATAAAAAAAAGTCACCGGAGGAGTTAAAGGAGAGTGACAGGGAGCATGAGAAGAAGAGGGAGAGAAAGTTTCAGCCAGCTTGATCGATGGAGTTGGCTTCTAGTGGTGCAG
>NW_011348590.1:0-6973 GCF_000735185.1 Notothenia coriiceps
GGGGGGGGGGGGGGGCAGGAGCTCCAACAAGCCGTTTAGGACAGAGAGTGAAAACACATAGGCCTACTATACAGAGATGCTGTATGAGAAACCAATGTGAGTTTGGAACATTGAACAATTTAAATCTATTCTAGTAGACCTCAACAATGGAATTATGATCAGTAGAAATGGCCATGACATGGGACCTTTAAAAAGATGCTCTCCGTTTTGTTTTCTCCAACAGTTAACTGTATAGTGTTTGTTCTGTGCAGAAAATATATCGACATTTAAGTGGGCCAATAATGCCAATGATGATTCATGATGATTAATAACAGTAAACATTCTGTCTGAAGCAGGAGAAGTTTACACTGTGTTTGAGCATTTAAAGTTCACTTGCACTGCTGTTAAATATAGACCCAGGTCCTCAGTCCTGTACATTTATGACGGGGTCATTGGCAGTCAGAAGAAATCTCTATTCACGTCACATACATTTATGTCAGTGTCAGGTCTTTATGCTAATTTAGGGCTGCAGTTGGTGGTAGTGATGTAATCTGCCATTCTGATTGTAGAGGTTTTTATTTTATTTTTTAGACTGTTATAGACATACAAGGAAGAATTGTTAGAAAAATTTCCATTTTGTATACAGTCGCACAGAACATCACTGGAAGAAAACCTTAGCATGAAGAATGTGAGCAAAGGGAATCATCTGCAACCTCCAAGTTCAGAGCTATCTGTGAAATGACTTAATTATATTTGTAGCTAATGTTGATGCTATCGCCTATATAAGGACCCTGTATAGTTTTAAGACCATAACCTTTGTTTGTGCTCAGATTCTGCATCCTCCTTTAATGTGTCTATTACCGTGGTCACATTTCCCTATATATTTGTGTATCTTATAAAAGCTGTTTTGTGTCTATATTCACATTGTATTTTAAAGTAGCCTACATCTGTTTGATTTCAATATTGGAATAATGAAGTTGGCTTATCCAAACTTCCTGTTATGTTTGATTTTTTCTCTAGAGAGAAACTTCAGTGCCACCGCGAAGAATCGGTTCTATTATAGATTCCAGATTTTAATGTAAAATTGACCTTTTATTTCACAAAATGCCCTGTGTGCTTTCCAGTGCTGCAGCAGGTCAAGGTTCTGCAGGAGACAGCAGGACCAGGTCCTCTGAAAGGCAGGAGTTGGATCTGGTGTCGAGTGAGGCAGGTGATGTGGATGTCTCTGGGATGTGGCCAATTCATTAATAAAGATATTGATTAGTCGGACAAAAAGCATCCATATCTCACTCCATGCTACTGAGAGAAACATGTTATCCTTACCTGCGCTCTTGATGTTTGTGTACGTTTAATTATGTCATTATGTAACTTTGTAAGATAAAACAAACTCTCTCTCTCTCTGTGAACGTGCACGCAGGAAGTTCCTATCATGTTGAGAGCGCGAGATATGACGTAAGTTGCTTGCCGCGCAGTGATGATGGCGGTGCGTGAACGCGCAGTAAAAGTAATGGCTGCTCTAGATCGGCGGGTGCCTAGCCTCGATGATTTCGTGGGTCAAAGCTGGACTGCCTGGGCCGAGTGGGCCGGTGTGACAGCGGCAGAGGGTAAGGAAGAACATCGACGCAAACACTGGCAGCTAGTGAGCCATGTAACCAAAGCACCGGGCTTTATTTTCGTTGAAACGGAGCACAGAGCTAACCATGTTACCCAAACAAAGACCCTGCCGGGTCCTAGCGCTGGGTGGGTAACATGTTGCTCTCCTGGTCCCACTGCATTCGTTGTCTTCAAGAAAAAACAAGTGATGCTTATTAAGGTAGAGCCATTATAGTGTGTGCTTTAAAGCGGTCCCCATGACACAAGCTGCCAGCCTTCATTGGGTTTTTAATGTTAGTGAAAGCAGCCGGGCAGCAGTGGCATCACAGCGGAAGGAGGCTAGAGTAGATGGTTGGGCGAACAACTTCTTCCCGTGGAGAGCTAGCTAGCTCGCGACAAGGCAGTTAGCGTTAGCCTGCTAATGCTAGCAGCAGCAGGGTTGAGAGTAGACACCGGTGACGGAGGAGGGGTCTGATGTAAACGCTGGCCGTGCATTTGATATGAGCTAACGTTACTCTGTGTTCTTTCGTTTCAGAACAGTGTTCTCCTGTGATTGCCAGCCCCCCCAGCCTCAATTTAACTCTTGTTAATTGTGTGTATGCGACAGGAAGTATCGTATGTTTTGACTTCTGCCCTAAAGGGGCTCCTGCTCTCCCCATCTTGGAGTGTGTACGCTCATTCATTGCCTGGCATCCCTCAAAGTGTTACTTTGTTCAGAACTCAAATAAAGTCTCCCTCCATCCCAAAACACTTGAAGCTACTGATTGCTGTTTGAAAATGAAACCAAGAGAAGGGTCAGCAGGGAAGCAGTTTACCTGCACATTGTTCCTTTATGTAACCCAGTGTAAGGGGCCTGTTATGTGCAGAATGTGTGCTGTTAGGTTTGTCTTGCTGATGACCCTGTCATACAACTTTTGGAAAACATCTGTCTCTTTTTACGTGTGATGTTTCAGGCACTGATGTAGGTGACTGCAGCAAGAATGGCAAAAAAGCTGCAGAGGCCATGTCACTCAGTAAGGAGGGTAAGTCTGCACACTTTAATCTACCACACATTACTCTGTTGTTATTTGGGACATCTGAAAACAATAACTCCAGAGGCCTGTACTACGAAGCTGGTTCAACCTAACCTGGATATGTTTGAGTTAGCCGGTTGGCCTAATCCAAAACATACGCGCTCTCGCTAAACGGTACTACGACGCGGGTTGTCAAGTGGATCGCTCAAGCCAGCCGTGCCCTATCTAGTTAGGTGCGCGTTCACATGAAAGGGGTGGTATTTGGAGCATTCGACCAATCACAAACATGGAGAAGCGTACTGACAGCGCAGCGTCATACTTCCTGAATGAAAAGTCAACTATAATATTAGACATATAAAGAAGTTAAACTTTAAACATCCATGACTCAAACACTTTATCCAGGATAAAAGCCACATAGCTGCACCTGCAAGGTGAATACAGCTGGTAAAAGAAAAAGTGTTTGAGTGCGTACATTAACAGGTTTATGATATCACTGCCCCGTCTAAGACACGAGTGGATCTTAATTACATTTGTCTTGAGTATTTCGTCAACTTAATGTGTTGCTTAAAATAATACTTCTGCATACAGTATGTGACACTGTAAGTGTTGCACGGCCAGATACAGCTCAGCTGACTCAGATAAGGAAATATATGATACATTATGATGTGATATGCCGCGGACTGTACTTAATGTTACTCTGATCCGGTTACTTATGTTGTGGCAGATATTTAACTCGTTTTCTTAACGCTAATGTTATAATAGTCAGATTGCTCTGAAGATGGGAGGTGATATTCTATTAATGTTCACGTTCACACAGTCGGTGATTTTTGCCGGCCGTCTTTCCTGCAACGGCAGCTTTTCTGTATTTCCTTTCTCCTGCAGTATGACTTAATCGCTTTAAACTCCGCACACTGAGCTCTGATTGGTCAGCAGGCAGTGCTGAGTGCAGAGTTGAGCTCTTAGCCTGCAACCTAACCTGCTCCGGGGCAGGTTAGCCGCACAGCATAAGTTACCATGGAGATCTAGCCTGCTAAAAAGAGAACCAGCTTCGTAGGACTGGAAACCCCGAGTTTTCCGTGATGTTAGCCGGCTAAGCGAAAATCCTGCTTCGTAGTATACCCCCCTGGACTAGTTGTGAATGTGCTTGCATTAATGTGCATGTACAGTGACCTTGGATGCCTCAATGAACTGTGCCTCAGCCTCTCTTTGGTCTCCATTAAGTGGTCTCCGCCCCTGCCTAGAGGCAGAAGAGGTTCTGGTTTGCAGGACCAGGGCGAGCTAAAAAGCTTGCCGGGTTGTGTGTTACACAGCTGTCCTACAGAACCTCCGACAGACACTTTGTGTGTGTTCATCTCGGAGCATGACAAAAAGAAGTTACTTGATAGTAAGTTTAAGCCGTTTGCACCTTTTCACAAACTTTGCATTTACATCACACGGAAATACAAGCCAAAATAAGGTGATGATGTTTGAGCCAAACATTTGCTTAAATTTATAATTTAATGCTTTTTTCTTTTAACTTTTTTTCCCTGACTAAATGTACTTATTTTTAGTGATTCGTTTAGTTCATGTTTCTTCGGGAAATGCATACTATGCAATATCATCTCCATACACTTTATAATAGCTTTAACCTGCTTCTTCCGATACAGTATAGCTATGTGTTTTATAAAGTGGGATTGTATTGTAGAGGTACTTATCTAGAGTCTGTGGAAAAGACGGTCGGAGCGCTCCTTTTTTTTGAAAGGCAGAAAGGACTCGGAGTTCTGACATCCCGCTCATGGAGGCTAAGCAATTAACTGCTGCAGCAGCTAAATGTATTTTAGTCAACTAAAGAAAACCCCACATAAAAGAATCAACATCTATTTGAAGTGTTTTCTTTGTTTAGAATCTGACAACCCAATTTAAGAGATAATCTAAGATGTTCTTTTAACACATTGCATCCTAGATAGGTCGCTGGTCTATCACATGCCGACCAATATATACACAGGCAAACATTCACAGTTGCAGGCAAATTAGTCACCTATTGACAAGGCCTGAAGGTGGTTTGATTAAGTGAAGTAAATTTAGGATGTTGAGAAAACCCTCTCCGCAAGAACAAAAACACAATCCAGTGTAGATCTGTTTCCAGCCAATACATTTAACTAGTAAATGGCATGTTATAACAAATGTGTCAGTTCTATTTATTTATTAAAAGGTAAAAATATAAATTATTGTAGATGTCTAGAAGTAAGTCCAAGTTGATGTCAGAATCCAAGAAGTTGGAGACACTATTGTTACCAAATGGCGTTTACCATCAGAATGCTGATTTTCTATGCTATATTCAACCAGTCTAGTTTAACTCTGACAGTGCTTATAAGTGAGAAGATCTAACACCTTTTCATAATGCAGGATGATACTGGGCTGCTTTGTGACATTGCTATGTGACATTTGGCAGTAAAATAAGTATGTCTCTCTCCTCTCTATAAGACATGTCCATCTTCGGCCTATACCCCGGCCGTGATGACTTCTACCTGGTGGTGTGCAGCCATTGTGGCCAAGTAGTGAAGCCGCAGGCGTTCGAGAAGCACTGTGAGCGACGACACGGCCCCCTGGCCAAGCTGTATGCCCGGCTGCGCTCCCCCACCCCTGCTCCCCCACCCCAGCAGAGGCCCCACCACGGCCATTCTCCTTCTCATGGGACCAACGCTGCTTCCGCTTCATCCTGGGAGAGTTGTGGCCAGGGGGCCGGGCAGCCAAAGCCAGCCCCCCCCTCACCTTCCACTCCACCACAACACAGACACTCCAAGAACCCCAAGGATGGCGTACGGTAAGAACAGAGTGGGGCAAGTTGGGGGGTCAGGGATAACTTAACTTCAGGGTTCACAGAATAGACCTTCACACAAAATAGAGAACACGTCATTTTCACCCTAAAACCAAATGTAAGAACAAGGTGTCGTTTTTGGGGGAGTATGTGTCAGAAACAGGAACCTCCATCAGGAAGACCTGCACACAACCGCAGTGAAACCACAACCAGTTTTTTACTCTTCGGTTTGTTATCCAAGCCAATTTGGGATCATTACAGCCAAATGTGGCTCCGTGTCATTTAAGTTTGTTCAAATGTAATGGTCTGCAACTGAGGCTATCAATACACCACCAACATTTTGATTCTATAGCACGATCAGTTTGCAATTAAAACTGATTTGCATTGGAATTACAGTCTAGCCAGTTGTATCGCACAAAGTAAAGAATGTAGTAATTGCAAATGAATCTCAAACACTAACTAGTAATTTTTTTGAAAAACAAGATAAACTAGAGAATGCTTTATGCTGAAAAGCTGACGCTAAACTGCTATGCTGAAATGTAATGTGTAAGAAGAAAGTGAAGAATTTAGATTGAAATTATACACTGGGGGCTTGAATGTGTGATGAGAGAAGAAAAGAAAGTAAAAAGGCTTGGAAAAGCAGCTTTTCGGCGCCTCCCGCTTTTTTAACGCTGATTTGGGTGACTTGTGTAATTCTTGGAGAACTGAAGAGAGGGGGGGGGGTGTCCGTCCGTCCGTCCATCCGACTGACGGACAACTTCTCACTTCAAAAAAGAAGAAGAAATCTAGATCCTAAAATTATTAAACAAGCGAGTGACTGTTTTTCCTGACCGATGACAGGTTCCTTGAACACAACACGAGCGTAACGTGTCTTCACGTGGTATATGTCTCGTCTGAAAGGAGTGCTGACGGAGAGCACCGGAACGCCGCTCCAGCTCTTCAAATATTACAGTACCCATAAGGAGCCGTACACATGCCACAGTGTTTGCGTGGCTGTGTCTTTAGTTGTAAGCACAGTGGCGATCTGTTGTTATTAGCATCTGGTTAGCTAGCTATGCTAACGAATTTAAAGAGCTTTTCTACAACCAGGTGGAAGAGAGCTCTCTTCTGAGAGGCTCAAATAACCTCAGCTCAGTGAGGTTAAGGCACACCTTGATATGATCATTATAATTATTAATGAGACATTAGAGACTAAATGAAAAACAGGTATAAAATACTATATGACAGTAACAAAAAAGTTGTTAAAAATAACAAGAATAGACTTTAAAAGGGGAGTGATTTGTAAAATATCCAAAAAGAAAAATCTGCTCACAGTTCTGTTTCAAATGGGTGTTGAGATGTATCCATAGATCTCCTAATGTTACTCTCAAAGATGATGCTTTTAACTTCAATATTTTAAAAAAAATCTTCCCGGGGGAGCATGCCCCCCGGACCCCCCCTAGAGGAGGTTGAGTTCAATAATTTGTACGGCCCTCGGAGGATGTTGTAAAAATTGAATTGAACAGAACAGAATTGAATTGCTGTAAATAATAATAAAAACCCTTGATTTATAACTTAACATCTCTGTCTCCTACTGATCTGAGTATATTAT
>NW_011348591.1:0-2076 GCF_000735185.1 Notothenia coriiceps
TATTAAGGTACAGCGCCACTTTCCGAACCATTGATGAATGCTTGTGTGTACACACAAACGGCAGGCAAAACCGTTTTAAATGTGTGTTTCCTGTATGGCGAATACAGCTGCTTTATTTATGTCTGTATGAAGTTGTTGTGAGTGTGGAGGGAGCAGCTATAGGTTAGCTTAGCCTAATCGATCAGTGCACTACGAAGCCAGTGCTAGACAGTGAACTGTCAACGGGGGGAGCCCCGCCGGTCATTATCGGCCGATATTCACTCTAAATAGTTTGATCGGTGCTCTCTATAAAGGCCGATCAGGAGAGCTGGATCTGATCGATATGGACATAAACGCGAGTGAAGTGTAACCGGACGCGAGAGAGAGATCAGAACAGCTGCTGAGTCTGACGGAGACACGCAGCTCTGCATGATCACCTGATGCTCCACCCTCTGTTTAGCAAGCTGACCGGACTAAGCGAAATGCGTATATGAAGCGCGTATATGAAGTGTCATGAACGCAAGAAATCATACCTTCGTGGGGGCGCGCTCATGTGATTGGCTTAGACTGGAGGAGACATCTGATTGGCTATCGATAGAAAACATTACAAGTACCAATCGGGTGAGCGTCAGGGGAGTCTCAAAAAACCCACACACGAATGCACAGCGATCCATGCACAGAAAGCGGTTTGTGTTTGCAGGTTCAGGGGATTTAAACGGAAAACAAATATGTGTGGATCAAAAATACATATGTAAAACTTTTTTCTGTGTTTGGATTTTATTTGCATGTATATGAAACGGAACACATTTGTGTGTGCATTGAAAAACACAAGTGTGGATCCGGAAATACAAGTGTGAATCCTTTTGTGTGCATGTGTGTATTATGAGACTGATCTGAGCCCGTCATTTATAGTCATGCTCTGCAAATGTCCTGAATACAGACACCAGGTAAAGTATTCACAGCACACAAACTAACATTCTGATGTGGTGCAAGTGAGCAGGTAACAGGCAGGAGTAGGATGTGATTGGACATCCAGCCAACAGGCCATCACAGCCTGGAGAAATGCTCGCCCCGCCCACTTTCCGGTGAAAACAAAGAGTCAGCGCTACCCATGCCTTAAAGCTGCTGTGTCGTCGCACAAAGGTCCAAAGTGTACACGTTCTTTAATGTTCTATACTTTTACTTAAAAAAAGGACGATCAAATGTAATATCTGTGTGCTCAGGCTCCACAGGACAGAGCTCGTAATCAATGAGACCCGTCAGTCAATACATATATCCGTCTGTTCCAAACACTTCCACACAGCTACATTATGATGCTATGAGGGTAAAAAAGGCTCAAAATAGTATTTTTTATCCATGATTGAGGTCTGTGCCTAAACTTAACCAATTCTTATTGTCTCATCCTAACCACATCTGCAGTGGAAACAAAAGAGAAATAATATGAATCCTTCATGTTGATCTGTGGCTGAGAGCACACTGCTGCTACCATCAGGAGCGTCAGATCAGAAGAGCTCATATGGAATGTTTCCAGAGAGTATGATGCAGATCAAATGATGTTGCTGAGGAGGATAACATTAGGTTGTTTGCAAACTGGCAACTCATCATTTCTGTTTGATAATGGCTTAATACTAATACTAACATACTCATTCATAAATAATTTGTTAACCACCAAAACATATATTGTTTGTAAAGACAAGTCTACATTGTTAAAAAGTGGTTGAAGAACTTACTCACATTGGAGTCAACTAAAATCAATACACACAGTGAACGAAATAATGATGTGATCCCTTGGAGATTTTGTAAGTTTGCCCACTTACAAATAAATGAACAGTCTTTGATTTGATGGTAGGTTTATTTTAACAGTGAGAGTAAGAATATCAAAAAGAAAATCCAGAAATTGACATTATATAAAAGATAAAAATTGATTTGCATTTAACTGAGGGAAATCATTATTTGATCCCCTTGCAAAACATGCCAAGATTTGACGGTGCATGGCCCCATACATCCTCTCCTCGATGCAGGAAGTGGTCCTGTCCCCTTAGCAGAGAAACACCCCCAAAGCATAATGTTTCCACCTCCATGCTGATGGGGGGGATG
>NW_011348592.1:0-3696 GCF_000735185.1 Notothenia coriiceps
ACTGGTTGACTGGAGTCATAACAGAAACTCAATAGCGCGCAAGTATCAGCCGTATTCGCGTTAGCTAATGCATCCACAACCTACGCGTGCTGTGCCTACCCGGAGTGGAGACCGCGAGATACCGGCTGATACTTGACGATCTGGCGGAGAAAGGTTGTGGAGCCTCTGTTGATATGCCGTTGTAAATGGCTTGATGGAAAGCAGGTGTGTAGTCGGGGAGGGTGCACAGCTGATTGCAGCAGGTGAGTGGAGGTTGAGCCGGGAGCCAGGAGTGACAGCCACCACGCACACACAAACAACACAGACAGGGGGAAACAAACAAACACAAAGGAGACAGCTGGAGCAGTACAGCCACCACAGCGTTACCTAATGCAACTCCACACTATGTCTTACGGTGCCGTGTACCGGAGGGGAGAGAGAGAGAGCTCAAAATTGTTCCTTTCCCTCTGAATTCCTGCCCTTATGTCTCGTAAAACATATCAAATCCTACATTCACTTTTTTAATTGTAATTTTCAAGCAAGTTTAAGCATAAATGTAGAAAAAAAAAAACCTGCAAGATGCTCTTTAATGATTATGGCGTATTAGAGTGGGACCACACACTTTCTGATGGAATTAACAAACCCAAAAACACTGCTGATGAGTTACAATGGGTGCCGTATGAGTGTAATATAATGTATAAGGTTCCATGGCCTTATACATGTCATTTTTCATTATCGTTTCTTGAATAGTAACGACCACCATTTCCACCTCAACATAATTGTTGAAGAAAGCTGCTATTCCCTGGGTCAGTCATCTCAAGTTTGAGAGCCATGTGGAAGCAATTTCTACGCTCTGGATTTTGCCTCGAAAACTTGGTAGTTGTGTAATTAATGTTTGAACCCTGGCTTATTTCACCTCCACACAGCTGACCAATCTGCTTGCAGTGGGTGTGAATGTTGGAGAATTTATTACAAAAATGGTCACACACAGCCCACACAATTTGAAATCAGAAGGTCGTGGGGTGTCTGAAGCTATACACTACCTGACACAAACTGCCAGCTTAACTGAAGTGGTTTATTGTGATTAACTTACAGAATGACTGAGACCTATAGCAAATGTCAGTTAAGTGACTGTTACAGACAGTTACACATAGCTCTAGGGATTTAGCTTTTCTTACCTTAATGATAAAAATGTGCTTCATATAAAGCATTTGTGCATGTGGGTAACGGCGTTTGGAGATTTACAGACTAAAGTGCCAGTTCTGGTAGCAGACAATACTCTGAAGGGAATGGACTTGTGTTTCTCTGCTCTGTATGCAAATTCATTTTAAGGGCAACAAAACTAGTTGATTTACAAGTTGGCCATCCCAAACAATAATACAAACGGCTTTGATTTTCTTACACCCGGCCAAGGAGGAAGACCTAGAGAGCAATCATATTCATCTTTAGCTGCCCTCACACTGAATTTCCCAGGTCTGACTGAGAAACCGCGGGGGTTGCGTGCTCAGTGAATGAAATGTGAATAAATATCGAAGAGCAAGAGAGAGAGGGCGAGAGAGAGGGGCGCAATAGCATTAATTTCACTCCTTCATTCACATTCACATGGCGGGGACATCACTCTCAGACGTGAGATCCTAAACAGATTTCTTGGCGCTCACCCCCATCAGCGTATTTTCTCTGCCATGTATCAAAGCAGTCGTACGTATATGAATAAACCCGCAAAACCAGACGTCATGTCCTGCCTGAGCTTAAGTGATATTCACGACAGAATCAGGAGGGTGGGGGTGCAAGGCAGCAGGGACCCGGGTGCGCATTGAAGGGATCGCGACGGGGAGAAAGACACCATACATCAGGGGGGACATAGGCTGTCAGAGCGTGAATGGGTTTTGTCATGAATGAATAACTACCAGAAATGTGCAGTGAGGGGAAGAAAAGAGCTTTACTTACATAAGCCTTTTCATCTCTTATGATCCACACTTCAGGGCTCGAGTGAAGGAGGGGGGACTTGTTGAAATAAACAGATTCCACAGTGGGAGAAGATGAGGAAGGAGAGCCTCTTCTCCACAATAAAACAGAGAGAACAAGGATAAAGTATGTAACAGAAGGTGCAGCCAAGACAATTCAACAGAGAACATGGAGCGTGTGCCGTCTCTGTGAGCGTTGTGTTTATACTCATGTGAACGGTCCCCTCGGGCTTGTATCGTCTGAACGCTATTGTTTCAGAGTGTAGAACTAATTTCCTACCCAAAGGGGCCTCTCTCATAAGGAATATGCAACGAGGAAAAGACTCACCGTCACTGTCTCGCTACCATTATTTCAGTCCCTGATGGTGATTTTCTCTACAGTGATCCAACCATTAGGACATGAACTGCACTGCTGCATATGCATTTAAAGCAAAAGGGAACAAAACCGCCGGGAAAACTGTAACAGAAATGGCCTTCTCTCCTGTAAGCGATAAAAGAGATGGTAGTAATCGTAAAACTGGGTGTACAGAAAAATATGTAGACCCTCTGTTGGGACGAAGCAGTCCATACTGTGAGGAGGTGGGTGTGATTGGGAAGGTGAGGGTGCTGGGCTGAAGTGGGAAAAGGGGGGAGGGGATACCAAGTCTTGCCCACCACACTGAGTTTGTACTTTACCAGCACAATCCTAGAATGCCGCCCGCTGATTTCCCGTCTGCCCTGGCACTGCCTCTCATGGCAGCTGGTGTCTCTTCTCCCCATCCCTCCCTTCCAAGAATGGCAACAATGGATTGGAGGGCTGAGACGGTGCCAGTATCAAAGATTAGCTCCACCTCTAACTTCAATCGCTCTGCACTTCTGTCACCTTTTGACCTTTTTGTCATTTTCCTGAGGATGATATGCTGATGCGTGTACACTTCCACGCACACACATGCAGCATATGCATGTATATCTGCTGGAACGAACCCAAACATGTATAGCCTCAGTAATACCCCACGCAGGGAGGCAGAGGAAGGACACACTATGAAAGCCTAGAATGAATTAGACTACTACTTGCTGTTTCAATGACAATACTCGTAAAAAAATCTATTATTTTCTTTCTTACTAGTTATAACAACAATATAATCAAAACGTATATTAAAACCCTGTAGTCCTTTGGATTAGACAGTGTACTAAAAATACCTTTTTAGTAGGGATGGGTACCGAGCCCCGGTATTAAAGGGGCCCCGGGACTGAATTATTAAAGACCGTGCTACCGTTAAGCTCCGACGTTATCGGTCTTTTTATCGGTACTGGAGACATTTCAAACATATATGTCATGTGTATTATTGCTACATACACATTATATTGCAGTCTTATGGCGCATTTCCACTGCAGGGCCTCACAAGGCTTAGTACGGTATAGTTAGGCCTTGGTAGGCCGCCTACCAAGGCCTAACTATACCGTACTAAGCCTTGTGAGGCCCTGCAGTGGAAATGCGCCATAAGACTGCAATATAATGTGTATGTAGCAATAATACANGTTGCATTAGGTAACGCTGTGGTGGCTGTACTGCTCCAGCCGTCTCCTTTGTGTTTGTTTGTTTCCCCCTGTCTGTGTTGTTTGTGTGTGCGTGGTGGCTGTCACTCCTGGCTCCCGGCTCAACCTCCACTCACCTGCTGCAATCAGCTGTGCACCCTCCCCGACTACACACCTGCTTTCCATCAAGCCATTTACAACGGCATATCAACAGAGGCTCCACAACCTTTCTCCGCCA
>NW_011348592.1:6362-18541 GCF_000735185.1 Notothenia coriiceps
TAGCCTCAGTAATACCCCACGCAGGGAGGCAGAGGAAGGACACACTATGAAAGCCTAGAATGAATTAGACTACTACTTGCTGTTTCAATGACAATACTCGTAAAAAAATCTATTATTTTCTTTCTTACTAGTTATAACAACAATATAATCAAAACGTATATTAAAACCCTGTAGTCCTTTGGATTAGACAGTGTACTAAAAATACCTTTTTAGTAGGGATGGGTACCGAGCCGCCGGTATTAAAGGGCGCGGGATCGAATTATTAAAGACCGTGGCTATCCGTTAGCTCGCGACGTTATCGCTCTTTTTATCGGACTGGAGACATTTCTAAACATATATTCATGTGTATTATTGCTACGTACAGCAAATTTATATTGCAGTTTATGGCGCATTTCCACTGCAGGGGGCGCCTCACAAGGCTTAGTACGGGTATAGTTAGCCTTGGTAGGGCCAGGGCTCCATCTATTATGCTGTTGTTTCCATTACGTTTAGTAGGCGGGGCAGCTAAGCTATAGTAACGCAGTGTAGGAGGAGGCCGTGAGTCATCTTCAATGCGAACCACAGAGAAACAACATCAGCCGTTAGCTGTTAGAACTCAAAGCTCACAGCTCCTCATATCTGTTCAGAAACTAGACAAAAGTCTAACAAATACAAACCACAGACTGTCTGTGTCATGGCGAATACAGTCTCTGGTTTATTTATGTCTGGAAAGGCCGTTGTTGTGAGTGTGGACGGTCGGAGCATATACAGCGCTAGCTTAGCCGATCTCCATTTAGAAATCACGCATTTTAAAAAGGTATTTCGCCTGCCATCTTGTCTGCAGACCTGTCAAAGCATTAATTCATGGGTTTTACTAACCGGTATGTTGTTGCTTCGGCATCATTTTGAAACGTGTATTACAATTAAATCATGGTAATATGTTCATTTTGTTGTAGCCCCCTTGCCAGCGATTCTCTCTCTAGTTTAGCATACTCAGCCTGGTTGTTGGCCTGGAAAGAACCTGGATTTTGGAGAGCCAGAAAAACTGTGAAACAGTACCCGTTAGCCGGAACTACCCCTAGTGGAAACGCAACAAAAAACGGGCCGGGTTTGGCACGGCAAACTTAAACCGTACTAGGCACTGCAGTGGAAATGCGCCATTAGTGTCACCAACTCCGTTTCTAACATGCAAAAAGACAAAATAATTAGTCTATGATGTATTTTCGATCTTTCCAATCCAGACGAGAGATCTCTCTCTCCAGTCTGTGTGCGAGGGGGCGGGGCAGTTTACACACGCATGCAGCTGCTACATGCATGCAAGTTGCAACACAAATGGAGATGGCGGAGAGAACTAAGCGCTCCAAGGTGTGGTTAAACTTTACCCGTCTCGATGTGGACAATGCTCGTTACCAAAAGTGCAATAAGAGTTTAGCATGTAAGGGCGGTAACACGAGCAATTTGTCTAAACATCTTCCAAAAGTGCACCACATTCAGATGGAGAAATGCACCGTTTTCGACTGTCTTTCTAGTAGCTCTGTAGCCCCATCCACGAGTAACGTTTTTCCACGTCAGGTGTTATGTATGCTAGCAGCAACACAGAGTTAACTACATTATACAAACATGGGTTAATGATTAGAGGTAACAGAGTTATTTATTTTTGTTAAAGTTTTAGCTATTCTGTTTACAGTTCTGTCATCAGATTATGTAATACGATTTGCTAAAACACTGTTGTTTCTTTTGATGTGAAATATTATTTATTTCACTTTTATTTATTTATTTTATTTAAAAGAACTGATAAGAATATCGTTAAAAGGACCGAATCGACAAGCCGTATTGTTAAAAGTAGTAGTACCGTTAAAACCATAAATATACCCATCCCTACTTTTTAGTGTATTTTCCACCAAAAGTTAGTTTGCATCTATAATGGTAACAGTTTATCAAAATTTTGAAAATTCCCGAATTCCAATCATTCGCAACCTTAGCAGTAAGTCCGTCACTTTCATGTAGTGATAAGTCAGTGCCACCTCACACAGACATTGCTCCGTACCGTCCACCATACCCTTGACTGTAAAAGCTGTGGGTGATTTATGAATTTACAGGGACAGTGAACAATGAAAAACACTTATTAGGTGTCATGTTCTTCATTGTTCCAGTCAAGGTTAAAGGAGGCTTTTCAACATGTGTTGCAGAATAGTAGGTTGAATGTGTGTCTGTGTGTTTGCCGGTCCCCAAAGGCCCAGTGGTTCCCCCTGACTGACTGTGTAATCGATCATAAAATATGCTGAATAGCCCAGTCTGGACAAGAGACGGTGAGGCAGCAGTGTACAAGGGACATTGACTGAGTTAATGGTGGTTAATATGATGGCCTGTGTGTGGGTGTTTTTATGGTCACCGGTATAAACTCAGTCGCAGAGGGATCTCTTACAGGACAGAGTTGTAATTTGTATTTGTCCAAAAAAGTAAAGCAATGGATAAGCCACATGCTGAGTATTTCTAAAATGTAAGGATATGTGGCCACATGTGTATACACTTTATTTTCATCACTTATGTTTTAGGGAACATGATAAGCTCATTGAAAGTGTGACAGGAATATTCATTATATTTTTCTGAACGACCAACATCTTGTAGTATAACCAGCTTAAGGAAATTGACAACCTTTAGAAAAGTGCAACTTGATGGATCTTATTAGCAAGTAGGAAAGTATCCTGCTTTAATAATAATACTGGGCTTAAGTATTGCATACCACATTCTCTAGTCAAAGGTTAGTCTGACTCATGCCAGTGGGTATAAGCCGCCACATTTCGGCTGGCATACTCCTATTCTTCAGCTATCAATTCAAGGGGCACCAACGCTGCATCCTGGTTAGGTGCAGCGCAAGAACATTTGGATTAGTTTAAAGACATAAGCTGCGTTCACACCGGAGTACTTTTCCCACTTTAGTTCCGATATAGTTCCGAAATGTCGCGTTCACACCAAAAAGAGCCGGAACTAAAATTTGTTCATGAGAACCGTTTTACCCCCTTTACCGTCCCTGCTAAAGAGCAGGGACTCTCATGCGGCTCTCTTGTGAGAAAATAGCTATATTTCTGATTGGCTGGGCGGATTGCAAACCACGCCCCCTAAAACAAACAAAAAAAGTGTTGTGAAGCCACCATTTTATTAGCATTAGCATTAGCCCAGTGCAGAAACGCAGAGAGACTAACTTAAGCCAGTCCCCAACAACCGGGGACTTCCGGCCGGGGATTTTGGGCGGCAGTATACGCCATGAAGTTGTTTGCGGCTTCACTTCAGTAGAGCGGTGGACCAGTCCCGAAGCAGCAACAACCGGGGCCTTCCCGGCGGGATTTGGGCGGCAGTATACGCCATGAAGTTGTTGCGGCTGCCAGTAAAACCCAAAGCAGAAGAAGAAGAAGTGACGTCAGCTTCATTTGCCTAATCCACCCCCAGGGACTTATTCCGGTGTGAACGCGATCTGTACTTAGTTCATCAGAACTAAGTTCTCATGAACCTTTGTAGGAAAAGTACTGCGGTGTGAATGCGCCTATACTGTACAAACAAGGTAGCACATTTTCCAGAACAATAATACGTGACCTTGGTGATTGGGTTGATGCTAAATATTCACATAATGAACTGTACAATTGGGTGCTTGAACTCAATGGACCAATGAAATTAATGTTAGCTTGGGATGTCATCACTTAAACCAACCACAGCGATACATGAAAAGCAACAAGGATTAAGAAACTCCAAGCAATAAGTGCTTTCAGTGCACTGTCACACACACACTCAGATTCACACACAAACACTCAAGCTGTGCATCCCTCCCTAATCCAGGCAGGATGGGGCCTGTAATACAGCGACTCATCCCTCCTGGTAGACCCCGGTTCGTCTTTTATCTCCCAGGGACTGTTTACCTCAAGTAATTAGGCCATTCATCACCCTAATGGGAACATCCCCCTCCACTAAATAACTTCTCTTTCTCCAAGCAGGCTTACAGTCATGGCACAGTGTCTTGGGAGGTAGGTGGCACTCCTCCTAGGCACGGTGCCATAGGGGGCAGGACATCAAATCTGTCAACATTTCTTATCAGATAGCCATTCATGTCTCATAATACACTGGAGCAGGCTGTAGGGGTAAGCAAGGTCTGATAAAAGAAATGCAATGTGCAATTCCAAATGTATTTTTGTGATTGATTAGAAGCTTCTGGGGGGGATCTGCTATGGGTGGAATGCAGGTCTTTGGAGGGCAGCTATACTTGTATAGAGAACTTTGCCTTTGAAACTTGATGTGTTTTTGAGTTTAACATGGATTTAGAGAGAAAGATTAAGTCAACCACATGGGTTGTACTGTCTGACAGAACGATTTCTCCCTTATTTTGAATACAGGCTTTATGTGTAAATATTATTATCCTGTCAGACAGAGCTCTTGAGATAGTTCAAGGCAACTGCTATTACTAGTGGTGTTCAGGGACACTTGTGGGCAATAACTACTATTTTTCTCTGTGCGTTTATCAGGTTTCATGGCCAAACTTTACTAATGCAGAACCCTGGATTCTGTCCATGTAACACTTGCTACACAGCTTCCAGGAGCCCTTTATATGTATGCAAAATCATGCATCAGATTTATTTTTAACAAGCAAGCACCGCATAATGAGCTATTTTATCATAGAGCTGAACATGTTGATGGTGCTGGCATGTTATCTCAACGGCAGGTGTGTTGTCAGTAAGAACAACTTGGGAAAACCTTATCTTGAGTGGAGGTCAGTGAAACCAAATAATTACTCATTATTTCCCCCTTGAAGAAGCTCTAACTCTCCACTTTAGAGTGAACAATGGCTATTGTGACATGGACAGACAGCGTGGACAAAGCCCGGCGAAGAGAAGGAGAGTATATTAATGAAACACCGGTGGGAGCAGTGCTGATGAGAGATTGGCGAGTTGATGGCTCCGGCAGTACTGCCATTCGATTCATTACCCTGTCCTGCTGTATCGGCACAGGCTGAAGTCCAAAGCCTTGTCTCGTCCGCAGGGGAATGAGTGGACGAGCTGGACTCTTCATCTACCTCTCTGATCACTACTCACCTCTCTGAGGGTGCTATTGTGTCCTGTCCCTCTTCATTAAGATAGGCCTTAATGGACTTTTCCAGGCCTCTATGCTTGCAGAGAGATAGAGACGAGGGAGATGTAAAAGGGCACAAGAGGCTGTGGATGAATGTGTTCCCCTTCTCTTGTCAGCTACACAACAGGTTTGACTGGTTGAAAAGAGTGTCCCTTTCAATAAAGAAAGAGCTCCCTTTCAATATTTGGTCTCACATAGAGAGAAAGGAAAATATGGGGAACATGGAGGCAGAGTATTCCTCTGTTCCAGGGTTCTTTCTATGAAGGGTTATGGTTCTGGCGTGCAGTCCTCTGTGTTGTGTTGTGAAATTATTATTTAGGAAAAATAAGCCAATGTACAACAATAACCCACCCCAACATGTTGGAATGCATTTTTATACACATAGTGGAATTATTTTCAAAAGCATGTATTTTCTTTGAACTTTGAATTTTCAAGCACAATTCTGAACATGTCACTTGATAATGCAAGATATTCGTCTGATGTTATATGCTATTCTGTACATCTACAGGAGTGACGTAGTCTAATGGTCATCACCTATTTTTAAGCCACTGGATACAACAATAATAAACAACACACCTGATTGTGTGTCTAATGTAGACAGAGCTGCCTCATTCCCCCCATGCCCCACAGCTCAGATAGATTTCGTATTCTGAAAAGGGTCACTCTCATTAGTCAAACCCTTGTATGGCACGGTAATGAATTAAATTAGGTAGATCATTAGCCTGTGATAGGCAAACGCATTTGAAGTACATGTGCCTTCTCTGGTTTCAACACTGATGAGGATGTTATCAGAATAGGAAGGCGTGTTTCATTGTTAGGTTGTTTGGCGGCTCACCTTTGAGGGATTTACACAAGGCAGGGGAATGAAACCAATTTCCATGCACCTGATCCTGATTGCTTGAAAAACTGGTAGCACAGTTTAACATGCTGAGAATAAAAGAGAAACATTAAAAAGGCCTAACTGTTCTGTATAAGGCCTGGGCAGCACCACCTCTACACTGCTATTGTAGCTGTTATTCTCGTTACATCTCTATTACATTGCTAACATTTCAGTGTTACAAAAAGCACAGTTTTGATCACAGAATTAATAAAAAAGGGTTGAGGCTCATGCTGCTTTTCTGCATGCAGTTGTTATGGCATCCGGCTGATGGGTGCTGCACATACTACTAGAGGTTTCTCAATACTCTAATTTCTCCTCCTCGACTCCTATCCTCGAATCCTATCCTCGAGACTTAGTGCCGCCCACAGGAGATGCGAGCGGAGGACTGAGGAGGGGAACCAAGGAGAGAGGAGGGGAAGCAGCAGGCGGTTAGAGAAATGAGAACTCCTCTCCTCTGAGCGGTCATTTTAAAGAGACGTCCATTAATGATGACAGGAGGCACAGCAGCACTCTGTCTGATGGACAGATGTGTTCATGACGACTTATATTTACTATAAATTCATTGACAGTGCGGTATAACGAGACAATAACAGGCTACAGATGCTGACACACACACATAAATATATAAATATATACAATTTCAGAATCAAACAAGTATGAGAGCACTCTCATAATAACGCAACACAATCAGAGACTGGACATACCCCCCCCCTATCTCTGGTCGCTGAAATGGGGGATTGAAATTACGCGCCAAGAGTTGTATTTACAAGTATTAAAAGTAAGCATAGGACACCAAACCAACTGAGACCTGTCTGTCCGCCGCATCTACACATTGTACAACACGCACCTACACACACTGTATCACACACACCTACAGCTCCTAAAGCATAATCAGGCTACAGCCGTTGTGTATTTTATTATGTGAAGCACTAAATATCCACTCTTTGTTTGTAGATATCTACTAAACTACAGCATACAAATACAGAGAGTAATGTAGGCCTGTTATACTGAGTGATATATATTTTACACCCTGCTCCGCTTTCTGCACGGACCTCACAGCTGTTCTCACTGTAAACATCGCGTTACGATGAAAGCAGTTCATAAAATAATATCCAGGGGATGCATGCAGAGCTGTCATTGGCTGAGATAAGTCCGGCCGTGCGTCACGCCTCCACCGTTCCCGGAAATGCATCCGTGGAGGACCCATCAGTGTCTCCTCGGTTAGAGCTCCTCCAGAGAGCCTCCTCGATGCTCGATGCTCATTTAGATAAATGAGATGTCCAACATGTCGCGCTGAAATACATTTCCGGGTCACTACCGGAGGACCGAGGAGTCGAGGAGGGGAAATTAGAGTATTGAGAAACCTCTACTGTCTTTTGTAGGCTGTAGCGCAGGGTTATTCAATTGCCGTCCGTGGGCCTAATCCGGCCCCAGGGTGATATTTACTGGCCCTTTCAGTATAATGTTAAAAAGTAATCTACTTTTAAGATTTTTTTTTTTTGTTGCCATTATTCCAGAGAGGGTGTTACATTGAGAGATAGAGGGAAAGACATTGCCTGAGAACTTCTGCGGGCTCGGGTTTCAAACCCACCTACTAGCTACTGTAGTGGCAACTCCTGTCATTTATTGCATCTCTGCGTGAAGGATCATTTCACCTAAATTGAATCAAATTAAATGATGTTGATGGTAAAAATTAGCTTCACATGTAGGCCTACTGAGTTCTGAACTTGCCATTTAGATCTATAAAGGCCTTGGGGCTATGTTGTTTGAATTAATTAAACACAATATATGCACTCCACTATGCTGTTGTAGTATTTACTGAATCTGAAGCTCTTAATATGATTGCTCATATTTCAAGCCATCTTTTTCCAAGCCCCTTGCTTTGGATCATTTTCATCAACCGGCCCCCATTCCAAACTAATTGAATAACCCTGCTGTAGCGTAACCCAGCGCCGTATAGACTGAGAGTTACGTCATCTCCGTTCACTCCAATGGACCACTTTTTTACAGCAATGGCGGATCGTGGAGCCTCTCAATCGTTCCCCGGAAGTTAGCGCCAAGGCTAGCAGAGCTGTAGAGTTGCAGCATAATAGACCGTTCGTGACGGACTTTTAAAGGTAAGAAGAAGTTTAAAGATTTATATTGCAGATATTATCAGTACATCTGATTCAAATTAACATGTGTATTAAAGGATGTCAGTGGATTATCCCTAAATTAGTAGATTTAACGAAAGTTTTCAGATAACAGATTAAGCTAGGATACCGGATCAAGTTAGCAACACACGTTGAACAGCCTTTTAATTGTAAATTCCGTTCTCTTAATGTCATTTCGTCCAACGTTGTTGAATTAGAGAAGAGGGGCTTCTAAACGGGATTGTATGCGGGGTGGAGGGAGTTAAATATTAGATAAATATAACTTTGGTGCGTGTAAGAGTGAGTGTTTTTAGCAGAGCCATATTGTGTCCTTGTGATTATGTTGATTATTACCTGTCTGTATAATGTTGCAGCTCAGCTGATTTTGGATTGATGGCAAAGGGAGAGGGACTTAAGTGAGAGTGAAAACACAAGGTAAGTTTAATACTACTGTTTTATATAAGTAAGCATACTAAACATGTATTCTATCACTGTATTATATAAGTAATCTTGTTAGTAACCTACTGTATGGCAGGTGGAGGGGCAGTGATGTTAGAGGTGGAGGAGCAAAACTGCAAGACTGCAAACTCACAAGACAGAGAAATCAAAGTTTGTTCTCCAGAGAAGAGGTTGATTTCACTTCAATTTTTTATTTCATATTTTCTAAAGATGTGGAAATGGCAAAAAAAAACTTGAGAGCTGTAACCAAGACAACTGTAACAACATGAGTAGAGAGCCACCAAGGTTTTTCAAGTCCCTCTCTTACTCCATTTTGCCAACCCAAACTTCCAGGTACATGACGGGACACCTTGCTTGTTTTTGTTGTTTGCGCTCCTCTGGCTGGGTGCTGGCAGGTGGAGGGCAGTGATGTTGGCAGGTGGAGGGGCAGTGATGTTACGGGTGGAGGGGCAGTGATGTTAGCTGGGTGCTGGCAGGTGGAAGAGCAATGTTTAGTCCAAATATTTCCATTGCAACGACTAATGGAAATGATTGCAGCTGTGGATCTGTTTGGGGGTTGCTGGATGTGGTAGCTTGGCTGCTGTTGTTCCTTTTCACCTTTTTGGATTGGCTCTTGCTTCCAAAATGGCCATCTTTTAATTATTTTTTTTCCTGTCATTTCTGATTTGTTTGGCCTCAATTCTCAGCCTCAGCCGTATGAATCTTTTTACGAGTTTTTGTTGTACTCCACAGCATGACGGAAGCCTGCTGGAGAGGGCCTGAGCTTCTTTCTCCAAGACACCCACTGCGTTGGGGAGCTGCATGAGGGAGGAACCAGTCTTGGTCCTAAATAGTTCCTCAATTTGGTGAATGAAGTCAAAGGCTTCTTGGGAGGGACGACAAAGAGCACCTGCCTTGAAGTCTTTCAAGTCCACTAACAAGCTGTTGTCACCAGAAGGACTCTCATCATGGTGCTCTGTTGCAATTTTGCATTTTTCACAGATGCTGGCAAACTTGATGATTTTGTGGACGATATAGCCTGCAAGATGGAAGAGAATACATTTCTCAGTTTTTGTGAGGTCAGGTGCAGCTGCTCTGTTCACCGCCATCAGCTGTTCCACTCTGACTGATGGAGTGATTTTTGGCTCCCCTGTGTCCAGGAAGTCTGCCAAAAAGCTACTGTGGTCTTCCTGGTAGCTCCCAGAGCTGATGGTGGTGAGGAACTGCCCCACAGATATGATTCTCAGTGCATGATGGAATTCCACTGGAGTTGGGACAGGATTTTTAGACCTCACACAGCTGAATGTATTTTCAAGGCTGTCTTGTGTGAACCTTGACGTTAACACAAACCTGTGTCCTTGTGTAAGCATCTCCTCTTGTATGGCCAAAATTGATGTTGTTGCCATTATCACCCCTGTTTGAACAGGCTTCCAACCTCCCTTTTGACCTATCTTTATCCCACGAAACAGATGGACGATGTTCTGGAGGACGGTGATGGCCTTTTGGTACTCCTCCATCTTGAGCCTGCTCAGGGCTGTAATTGGATGGCGAGATGACATCAGATCAAACCAACGATCAACCTGCTCCAGGAACCACGCTGTCGTCAGGTAGGACAGAGGGCGGTTTTCTTGCTGCACCATGTATTTCAGCCCAGCACTTGTAGCCTTACTGAACACATTTAGAGCAAGACCAACCTTCATCTTATCAAAGTGACTTGGCTCGATGGCTGCAGCTGAAAGATGGGGAGCTATTTTTAAGGCCATCCCTTCCTGAAAGGTCAATAAGTCCTTAATGGGGACCACAGAAACCTTGTTAGAGGGGAGGTTCTCTCTGTTAACAACATCCTCAGGAATTATGAAGACCTGCCCACGGACAAGGGCACTTTTTAAATTTTTTACCAGATGTGGGACATCGGGCATGAAATAAAGCTGCCTGTCTGGTTTTGCTGGATGTGGCACCGATGTTTTATTTTGGTCCACCCCAAAGGATTTCCACATGGCTCGGTTAGGGCTACCCATGTCGGTGGTGACATCAAGCACATGTAGCCCTATGGATGCTGCCCTCTGTATTATATCAATAATGATTGGCCTGTACTCTGCTCCATTGGTAGAATTGCCAGTGTAATTATATGCCACTACTTTCTTCCACCGGGTTGTGTTTCCAGCCAACATAAACACACAAGCATGTGTTGCCACCCCTGTGTGACCTGGTAAAGTCACATCACCGTACAGTTTGCCTGTAATGTTGTCTAACTCCACACTTGGTGTGATTGCCATTTAATCCAAAGTCAACACACACTCCTTTTCAAGGTCTGTCAATCTATCTGCCTTCAATTTTAGGAAATCAAAGACCTCTGTCAACACACCAGGCTCAAACTTAACACATTGCATCCTTCTTTGCAGTGTCCTTATTCCTGGAAGGGGAATCTGCAATTCCTGGAGTTTTGTAACCTGTTGGTCTGCACGCAAAGCAAATTTTTAAAGCCTTCTTAATTGTCTCATTGCTCCATTTCATCCCCTTTGTGGTGAGTCTGCCTAATGCCTTAAGTTGGTCTTTTGAAAACGTTTTCTTATATTTCTTGTCCCTAATTTTCATTGTTTTCTTGAGAGCTGCATTTTCCTTCCTGATTTTTCTTAGTGCAGCCTTTGCTTTTTTGGTGATTCCTTCTTGGCTCTTTAATTTTCTCTTTAATTTTTTTAATAGATCTGTTTGAATGGCTGCTGGTTCCCTCGTATGCTGACTGGCTGCTGGTTCCCTTGTATGCTGACTGGCTGCTGGTTCCCTCGTATGCTGACTGGCTGCTGGTTCCCTTGTATGCTGACTGGCTGCTGGTTCCCTCGTATGCTGACTGGCTGCTGGTTCCCTCGTATGCTGACTGGCTGCTGACTGAGTGGGTGGTGTCCGCCCTCCCTGTCTCTCCTCCCTAGCCATGTCCTCTCTTTCTTCACCCTCACTTTCCTTTCTCTCAGTCTCCTCATCCCTTCTTCCCTCAATCTTTGAGACTAATGTAAGTAGAAGACATGGCACTGTAGATTTTCGAACATTTAAAATATTATACCACTTAAAAATAAGAAATATGACTTTTGTTACTAAGAGTTCATACTTATTATACCTGTGTCACCTTTCACACTATAGCTGTGATCATGAGCTATGGGCTTGGTAGATACAGGTCCCGGGGTGAATCGTGGTGCAGGGGCCCTTCTCTTTTTGACCACAGGGCGATGCACGAAGATGGTGGGTATAGCCTCTGCTCTCAGCCTAGTCTTGCCCTTTTTTGTCTTGACAAACTGGTCTGCATCAAAATGTGCCTGCGGAGTGACTTGAGGTTACTTCACACACAGAACAACTCAGTTTTGTCTGCCCACATACATATTCCATAGTGGTTGAATACACAGTATTAGGAAACACTTTATACTTACTGGACATGTTATACTCATTACATACTGTATATAAAATATGACCAAGAATGTGAGACAACTTTATAGAAATTCATATCACATCTGTTACTGATGCCATTTGTCATACTTTGTTAAACTCACAAATAATAAAGTTCCATAACTTCAGTTGGGAACAAAGACCACACCTTATCTCCCCAAGGCAATTTCCCATCCAATAGGTGTGCTATATAGGTGTGT
>NW_011348593.1:0-15659 GCF_000735185.1 Notothenia coriiceps
ATGGAGATCTCTTTTCAGGTGAAAGAATACAAAAGACAAAATCCCTTTTTACACCAATGAACAAAAGCAGAAGCTCCATAACACTGAAACAATGTTTTTTTTGCAACAGAATCATACTGATGAGCAGTATCTAAACTAGACCAAAGCCTGTAACATAGGTTGCAATGCAGCTCTCCACATGCTTGGAAAAGTCCTCATAGTTTTGGAAGTGCCCAGGTACATGCAATGTGCCAAAACATGTGGAAGACTTCAGGTACGCCCCCTTCACAACTCGGACCTTCAAGGTGTCTGTAGGGATTTCCCACCCTACCCAGAACTTTGTCAGCTGTTCGAGTTGGGATGGAGAGGCTGCATTCAAAGACAACAAGAGGTTGTGGAAATACATCAAATAAATGACATTTGCGTTTTTAAAGATGAGCTGTATTTTACTGCTTTACCATGTTGTTTTATATATAGGTAAATGGAAATACTTTGTTGGGATAGTACTGAGCCCAAAAAAGGAGGGTGGCACAAAGTAGTATTAGAAACCTCCCTTTAATGTCCTTTTTTGATTTAAAAAGCTAATTCTTGCTGCTACAGGTTGCTTCTACACTGCTTCTCTCCCCTTGGTCTGTTCTCGTCCTGTTCCAATTCCTAATCGCTGTACTCCAATTCATGTTGCCTTAATATGATTGGCCAAGAAAATACAGTGGTCATTGGTTGCAAATCTGCGATGTAGGTAGTCACCGTCACAGTTGCAAAGATACAAAGCTTAAACTTCCCTGTCCTGCTGATAAACTTGCCTGTCTCAATAAACTTCCTTAAGAATCCAGCTGTCTGGTCCTGGATGCTCCTTGGGTAGGAATCATCTTCATCTTCGTCATCATCGCTGTCATCCCTTGGCCAGACAATTAGACTCAAGATTGCCTAATGGGAGAAATAGTAAGCCACACTTTTATTAAGACATGCTTCTGGGGGTTTCCTTTTAATTTAAGTATGTTTCAGTTGTTGGTAAAGACTTGCATAGAAATACATAGACAATAACTGTTTATTCATACGTGCTATGGTGTATGGTGGGCACAGTGTTTACCTGGGCAGTGGGGAAAGCGTTTGCTTGACGAGGGAATACAATCCGGGCTGTTTCTGGCTTCTCTTTGAGCAATGTCCACACCTTTGTGTCCTTGAGTCCCTTTCTAATCTGCTTTATCTGCTTTGTTCTTCGTCCAATCACCTAGGGAGTTACGGTATTAAGAAGTTGTTTCAATTAAATCAGCTGGATGTTGAAGTGCTAAAGTAACAGTATTGCATATAGGAATGCTTTAAGATAAGTTTTGATTCAGCAGTCTTTATTTAGGCAAAATGTAATAAATAAAGTGGGTTGACTATCAGCTGTAATCTCACCGCATGTTGCATCAGTTGCTGGAATAGCCATCTGCGATTTACTGGCTTTATAGCAGGTAGGTCCCAGGAAAAGGCAAGATTGTTGATTTCGTTCGTCTGCTGGTCAGACAGGAGTTCATCTCCATCAAGCTTAAGAACAGAACAGAACAAATATTGTTAACCTAAATTCCAAATATAGTTTTTGCTCTGATTTTCAATCCATTTCGACATGTTCATATTCATTTCAACTGACTAATTAGCAGCTGTAAAATATTGTTAAAACTATATTTTAATTGAAATGAATCAATACTTAATAACCACAGGTCCAATTTAACCTGTTGATTCAACTGTCCACAACCATTAACAACATGTGACACTTTGGTCACAGCGTTTTGCGAGAGGAAAAGTAATGGGCTCATCAAAATGAAGAGGAATCTTCCTTTGAGAAAAATAACTCAATCATGGCAATGTTCTACTACAATTTAGTGATATCTCCTCCCATGCAAATTTGACATTTTGGCCTGAGAGTGGGGCTAGAGGAAAGGTTCTGAGGTCATCTAAATAACCAGAGTTCATTCTGGGAGCATGAATGTGCTCAGCCCATGTGATGGAAATGCACCCAATAGATTTTGAGATATGTTGCGTTGGAGTAAAGAGTTGAACAAACAGTCAATTTAAGTAAAAAAGAAATTAAAGTAATTTCTTTTTTTTTTACCATGTGAATGGTTTCCCGAAGGTCGAGATCTGCCACGTCAGCAAGGTATATTGTGGCAGTGTCCACATCTCCATGAAGCAACATGTGAATGATTGCTTCACTGAATCCGTGAAGTACAGGGCCACCATGCAAGAAAGAATGTCCAATCATCCTCCCGGCAACTACAAAGAGGTTACTCTCTACTAGGATCTGGGAGGTGGCGGGGAGGAGGTGGTCCTGCTCTCCCTCAAAAAGAAGGGTAATGTTGCTCACACCTATGAAATATAAATACAGGATGAAGGCAAATGGAAAAAAATCAAACTATCACCTTGTAAACATAGCTAGTGATGTTTTGTTAGAAATTGAAGCTCCAGAGCATGCAGCACACTTGCTTGGCAACTAAATCTGGACCACTGTGCCAAAGCCTGCTGCAGTGCTTCATTGCTCGTCAAATGACATGACATGTTTCGGTTTGGAAGGTGGAACTTTTGACAATGTTGTGAGATTCACCGTTTTAAACATTTCTGAAACGTTGCATTACCTGTTGGTTTTAGTAGCACGCGTGGATTATTGTCATAAACCATTTTGTCCTCATGATGTATTATTTGATCATTACATGATCATTACACAAGCAATACCCAAGCAAACTCTCCACCCTGGAATAATCTTACAATTTCCATTTGTAAGATTTCATTTTCCTTTGGCTTATTAATTATTCACAGTAGAGGACACAGAAACAGCTCTTATAGTCAGACAAACATCAATCATATCTAAACATCAAATCTAAGAAGATCTTCAACATTTGTCATACACAAATTCAAATTCCTGTAATCGCATCCCAACTGAACACCTTCCTAATTTGCCTGTATTACATTTATTCCACCAGCAGGTCCTCACATGCACTGGAGTATTGAACCCATTTCCAATACAATTGGCCAAAAAGCGTCAATGCTTCACAAAGGCTTATTTCACCATCAGTAAACATAACACTCGAAATACATTTGAAATGAACACAAAATCATACCACTGTTTATGTTGAATCCATGCTGCAATTTAAACATTGCCAAGCTAAGAAAGTGTCTTTGTACCCCAACTCCAACAGCTGCATCACCTATGAATGATAGCACAAGAATCACTGAATATTCATGCACACATAATGATACTAACATTATGGCAGAGTAAAGGTCTATAGTATCATTACCTTGTAAAGTACACCGTAGAGGGCGTGCCCAGTCAACTTGTGGGCTTTTGTAGAAGGCAAGTATTTCCCTACTTTGGGATTCTTGGTCCTCCCGGATGTCCACGCTTGCCCTGATTGGGGGTTCCACCTCATTTTTCCGCAAAAGATGTCTTTTGAAGAGGGTTGCTGCCGCTTGTGGGCAAAGGATGGTTTTCCAAGCTATACTTATAATAATTAAAGATTTGAGGCAAAAATATTGAAGAACATTGTTTTTTTTAACTGTATCTGTACGTTAGGTACAAAGTTTATAACAAGTTTTTGAACACTTGAGGGCTACATCTCAAGCAGTGTAGCATCACACCTCACATTTAAAAAATGATTATATTAACTGGCATTTTGAAAACATTATTACAATATTTAAGTAGCAAAATGCTATTAGTGAACAGGAAAATATTTGTTAAGTACCTTCATGTGTGTCCACGCCCATTCTCTCAGCATCAAGGTCAGGAGTTGAAATGCTGTCATGTTCTTCCTGACTGCGATGTGGTCTAGCTCTGTCTGAACTGCTTGATGAACTTGGTAGATCCTCAGGTGCACTTTAAATCAGGAACGGATAGATTTCAGTTTTAAATATTTTTTAAATTTAGTTTCACAATGAAATTTGATTACCTTTCACCACATGAACTGGCATGATAGGGCAAGAGATCTGCAGGATACTGGCCACCACAAACTGGACAGGTACACTGAAGGGGAAACGGGAACTTGTCAAACATTCAGTATTTATCATAGACACAATGTCATAGATGCACAGTACTGTTGGCCATGTAGTTTTACATTTTACTACTACGTGACAAGTGAGCAAGAGTATTGAATAAGTCGAGTTGGTTTGCTTCAGAACATGTTTAATGTTTGGATACACTGAGTTGTCAAATTTACATTCCTCTAACCTGGACTTGATCTTCAACATCAGCTTCATGTTGTTTCTCCACCTCACCTTCCTGGAGCTGTTCTGAGTCAGATTCCTGGCAATGTATTTGAGATTTTCAGTATACAAACTACCACACTTCCTTCAATATCAAAGAGATTTCCTTTGTTTGAAGTTTAGGGGCATTATTGGTTGTACAATTGAAGTATTTAGGGTGAAATTACTTTTTACAAAATACTTACATGGCCACAAGTTTCAATGTGAATGACAAGCAGCTGAAGGGGCAATGTTTTCCCACAACTCTTGCACTGTGACTTTGGCATTTTGCAGAACTCTGCAGCATCAGGAGGAAGAGGTGTAGTATCAAATTTCTCTTGAAGAGGGACGATATACAGTGGGTGTTTCCCATTGATTGTGTTCGACTTAAGCATCTTGGCTGTGTAGCCTTGGGCCACCACAGAAATGGTCCTCTGTCCACTACCACCTCAAATATTGAATGGAAAAGAAAATAGATGTATTATAAAAAACATTATTAAACAAAACAGGTCAACCCTGTTGTTGTCTTTTTCAATCATTAACAGGGTGTATAATTCACATTTATGTATAAAATGTATCCTCTTTATGCCATTATTGGGCAATAAACATCAGTAACTGTTAAGATCTTCCTTTTGCCAAGTGCCTCCTGAAGTGTATTGACAAAACATCAGAACAACTTAGTACAAAGATCATAAGTATAGATATTAGGACATATCCTCTTTGTATTATGTGGTACTTTTAGTACCTTAAATTTATAAAATATTTGACTGTTAGACCTTAATTTAACAAATTCAGTCATATAGAGAACTATATAAACTAAAAGCAGTGCATTAATTTGACCAACATACAATACTTAATCTTTTTCCCTCACAGACACAAGGTTCTTCATATATAAATTAATAAACTATTAATGCAGCAATACTTCATACCTGCCGCTTTATATAGCAGCCAACCTCCTGTTAGGTTCTTCATTTTGGGGTATTCTTCAGTGAGGACTCTGGTAATCTAGATTGAAATATGACATGAAAATCATAAGTATTCTTTTCCATGCACCCTCTCCCTCCTTTTTTCCAGATGTTAGACATACCCAATTTAGTCTATGGGCCAAACCAGATTCCGGTACCAGACAAGGTGGCAAAATGTACTTCAAATTTGTGAAAATACACATGTCTGTAGATGATATTTTAGTATGATAAGCATTCCTGAGTGGCAGCTTTGTCACAGCAATCAGCTCGTGAAGTTAACCACCAACCACAACCACAAGTTGCATTTTAGACGCATATCCTATAAATTGCATGGTGCATATCTGTCATGTCTCGTCAGCGTTAAGTTCCTGTTTGTTAGTTTAATTTCATGTCTTGTGTCTCTAGTCTTGTCATTTCCTGTTTTATTGTTATAATGACTCTATATACTTTCTTTTAACCCTGTGGCATCTAGGAACATCACAGACACAGAACTCAAAAACTGGAATACTCACTAGGATTCAGAGAATGTATAATATACCCATACTATTCCATTGAGAGGTGATTGGGGGCCTTAAATTAGAATAATGATGTTCGCAAAAATCTCTCACATAAGGTCCTCATATAGTATAGGTAGTACCCTTGTAGGCTATCTTTTCAAAAAATTAGAAGCAAGCTTTGCCACCTTGACTGGTACCAACAAGAGAAATGTTGGGCTCTGGCCAATGGACTAATTCCTATGTTAACAGCTCCTGAACGATGTACCATGGCATTCCTTAAATAAATGTTTGAGCTGAAATACAGACAAATGTAGTACCTCTTCATGATCAGCACTATCATTAATGCTGATTGTACGCCTTCCAAGTCCTGCCTGCAGAAGCCTTATCTCATTTTTCGGAGTTTTATTAGTACTCTCGGGCATCAGACAAAAATTGAACTCAAGCTGTTTGACAGCGGGAATTATTAGACTGCCGCTCGGAAAAGGCCTCTTTCCTCGATTCTTCCTCCCCTGGTAGAATGCTGGAAATGACCTATCAAACAAATTAAAATGGGCTGTATGAAATACTATAATTGTCACAACAAATCTCAAAATCATCCTAATAATATAAGGTCAAAAAATATTTCAAAAAGGGAGAGAACTTCAGTTTTAGTTCTTAATAAACAAGTCTAATTACAGCGATAGCTTATGTCTTAGTTCATGTGAGGGTGTGCACATCCATAAAAAACACTAACAGAAATTAGCAATGGATACACTGTAAGTATGACTATCATACCTTAGCATTTCCCTCTGTACACTTGAGGCTGCTTGCTGTTGGGCTGGTGGCTGGAGATGGGCTGTTGTCTGGAGGCGGGCTGGTGGCTGGTGGCTGGAGCATAACGATTACTTAGGTTACGATAAAGTTATATTGAGAGCAAACAAATGACAGAATAGATTCACACTCCAGCTCCGATTGCAAAGTCATTGTTTTATTGATTGTTTTATTGCATGATGACTTTGCATCTGAGCTGGAGTGTGCGTCCCCCATTCTGTCGTTTGTTTGTACATGATTCTCTGGAGTCGTCACCTCACTAACCTTGGAGTGCGGTCCTGCCTTCTACCTTTTCAAAGTTATATTGAGTAACAATAATGAGCAACAAATAAATTATACTCATGCCTGTCAAATCATACCTTTGCATGTCTCCTCGAGTTGTTGTTATGGCTGACCGCTGGTGAGCTTGTGGCAAACTTGAAACTTGAATTTTTGGCTGTGCATTTGACAAGATGTCCACAAAGCTGCGAACAGCTCTCTCTATTAAGGAGTTATTTTCCTGTGGGATACATGTTATAACATATATCAAACACTAAATACATTTAGCAGCTGATGAAAGAGGTGTATGGCAGATTAAACCAATGTTCTCCGTTTATAAAACATAAGACTGAGCATATTTTGCTGTATTGACAATCCACTACTGTTGATTGTACCCTTTTAGATTTGAAAGATCGTATGGTTAGCCCACTTTACCGTTCCTTTTCGGTTCACTTGCTTTATTTTCCAGCTGACGTGAACACAAGTCGGATTGGAAACTGAACCTTTTCGACCTTTGGCTAACTAACGTTACGTTACCTTCCTCTCCATATTAAATGCCCGGGGCATTATGTCAGGAAGCACCCGACAAAAGTGTTGCATTACTTTCTTTAACATTAACGTTACTCATTCAAACGGCACAACAACAACAAACGTTAATTTAGCCAACAGACTGTAGCTAGCTAAGACAATAGCAAAGACCACATCAACTAGCTAGCGTTAAATATACAATTTAAGTAACTCCGGGATGCACGCACAGCTGTCTTGATATATTTAGTTAATTACGATGTAACGTTAGTTAATTAAAACTGTAGTGGCATGTTCCGTGGTAGCATGTAATTAACCCACCTGTGTCCCAGAAGAGTTCGCCTCGGGCTCCTCCATGTTGACTCCCGCAAGCACGCTCCAAGTGGCGCAGGTCAGCAAAACGAACGCGTTAGAACCTTGTGTCCTATGATTGGATGGTCAGTGGGCTACGTGCTGATTGTCTAGTCAGTGGGCAACGTGCTGATTGGCTAACATACTCAGGCGTAAAAACAGGGTCAAAATTCGTACTCGTAAATAGCAGCTTGTAGCTTGTAACTTCAGGTTCGCACACACAGATAGGAAATTTGTGTGTCCGTATCTCAGACTTTGTGAAACCTCACTGTTGTAAATATCCTTGCACAAAATATTTCTACATCTGCAAAATGTTTTTACACGAGCAAATTATATCTGTGTGCACAAAACTTTTTTACACATGCACAAAATCTTTTCACATGCGCACAACAGGTGATATACAACTGCAGACTGTGAAATAATTTGTGAATATTATTGACCCTAATTTGATTCCATAGGCATGCTCCAATCACAATCTTCGGGGGCGGACCAGTAGCATACAGTAGATGAGTAGCCAATGACATCAGGGCAACCGCACAGCTCATTTACATAAAACACAGTCGAAGCAGAGTTAATAGGACCGGGGAGGCGGCGGCCGTAACAATGCCGCTGACTTTGTTAGGGCAAGCTAGCAGGTATATAACCATTAAAAAGAAAACTTAACTCGCTGTCTTCACCGCAAGTCTCTGCGCCCAACCTCACGGAGAGCAAAGAGCAAATCGAATGAAAAAGCAGCTTAAAGGTCCCATGTCATGGCCATTTCTACTGACCATAATTCCATTGTTGAGGTATACTAGAATAGATTTATATTTTGCAATGTTCTAAACTCACATTGGTTTCTCATACAGCATCTCTGTATAGTATGTGTATTCACTCTCTGTCCTAAACGGCTTGTTGGAGCTCCTGCCCCTCCCTGTGAGCCCAGTGGCCGTCTGCGAGACAGCGAGACACAGCGAAACCCAGCCCGAACACACACCGACTCACAGCCTCGCCGCGTCCCGCCGTCTCAGGGAGGGGAAATCGGCGGAGCTGCAGCTGAAAAAAAAGATTGAGTGTGTGTGTGTGTGTGAGGAAGTCTTAACCTAATGGCTCCGCGGACGTAACGTAACGGCTCCACGGATTGGTCCATTTGGACCAATGGGTCCATTTGGGTATGGGCACGTCACTGTAGAAGAAGAAAAAAATGGAAAAAGAGAAATCCCCAACGAGGCATTCTGGGGTAGCACAGACATGTCTTTTCTGTGTTAGAGTTTTACTCGCTACAGGGTGTACTTTGAGGGTTTGTGACTCTGCAGACCTTTTACATGCAGAAGAACCTTCATAACACACAAGGGGACGGGTAATAACCGGAAAAGCATGACATGGGACCTTTAAGAACCGATAATCTGAAGATTACCCTGTGTGAGTTGCATTTGTGTGTTTCCCACTCACCCGTAGCGAGGGCCGAGGAGGCCTCACTGGTCTGAAGGGCCGTATCGGCTCTGCTACAGGGTTGGCCTGCCTTCTCTCCAGGGGGGCCAGGTCGTCTGCTACATCAGGACACCCAATGTATCCTCCAGCTCCAAACACTGAACCGAGGTCACCTTCCAGCAGGTTGGGGCCGCTGGGGGTGTTGAATGTAGCAAAGTTGTGGGGGGCAGAGGTGTTGAAGGGGTCGGCAGTGTATGTTCCGTTGGTGGAGCAGATACTGGTGTTGCTGAGGTCCAGTCCAGGCAGGTCCTCTGAGGCCACATCGCTGTCTGAGCTGTTATTGGTAGGACAGACATAATGCTCTGGTTCCACAAAGTATTGGTTGTTGTTTGCTTCAGGGAGAACTTCCTTACCAAACAAGTCCAGCACCTCCTGGTTGTCATGGCTACCTAAATCTAGCAGTTCCTGATTTTCGTTGCTACCGAGATCCAGGAGTTCCTGGTTAGAGTGGCTACCTGAAACTACAACTTCATGATTTTCTTTGCTACCAAAATCCACTAAGTCTTGGTTGCCGTGGCTATCTAAATCCAGCACTTCCTTATTTTCAGGAAGGGAGAAATCCAGCAGTTCCTGATTGCCATGGCTACAAGGTTCCAGCACTTGTTGGTTATCATAGTTACAAGGCTCAAGTAGTTCTTCCTCCGTGGTATTGCAATAGGGATCCACCACCTCCTGGTTGTCATCACTACAGATATCTAGGAGTTGCTGGTTTTCATTGCTAACCAACCCGGTGTTGTCCAGCCCAGAAGCTTCCAGCACTTCAAGGTTTCCATTGTTACACAAATCCAGCAGCTCCTGGTCATTGTGGCGACAATGTTCAAGCACTTCTTGGTTTTCAGGTTCAAGTACTTCCTGGTTGCTATAGTTAGAGGGTTCTACCTGTTCTGTGTCGTCATAGTTGCAAAGGTCCATTGCCTCCTGGGTAGCATGGCCAGAGAGGTCCAGGACCTCTTGGTTCTCTTCCTCAGGGCTGAGCTTGAAGCCATAAGGGTCAGAGTCCCGCAGCATTTGGGAGGAAGTGATGTCAAACTCATACTGATCCATGGTCAGTTGGTCTGGTTGACTAGAGGAGGGCTCAGGGTCAAAGATCAGGTCGTTTTCAGTTGGTTCTGGGCTGAGTTCAGCCTCATCAGGGTCCAGGAGGGTGTGACTGGAATGCTCTGGACTGAGTTTGAAGCCGTATGGGTCGAAGAAAGACTGACTGGTCGGTTTGTAGTTTAAATCGAAGCTGAGCTCTCTGTTCTGATAAGAGTCTGGCAGATTGAAAAGGTTATCGGAGTCATGGGAGTTTTGGGGAGTAGCACGTTTTTGGGGTTCCTTTTCCATGTCGCCAACACATGCTGTGAGTTGTTCTGCAAGCTGAGGAACAGCCGGAGCTGAACCAGGACTCAGACCTAGAGAAGAAAACATTAAGCTGTCAAGGCTAGGACATGAGAAACATTTGAAATGTATTTAAAGAGGACCACATATCACATAGTAGTTCATGTAGAGGCCAGTAAAGGATACATGACGAAATCAACCAGTAACAACGGTGCTGCGCAGAGCTGGTTAAATCCATGGGGAGAAGTTCAAAGACAGGAGCCCACAGGAATCAAGCTGTTTGTTCATCATACTTAATACTTGTATTCATATTATTTAAGCAACTCATTTATGTATAATATAAAATAATAGATCTCAATTTTTTATTTAACCGTAAAGGATCAGCTGACTCTATACCTCAGTTTCGTTCTTGTTTTAGTTACTTAAAAGAAGAAGTACTTTAGCAATGGTGAAAAAGTATTCAGATTATTTACTTGATTAAAATGACTAACAGCACACTGTAAAAATACTCAGTGTTTTTACAGAAAAAGTATTAACGTTCGATTAGGAAAATGTACATAAAGTATAAGAAGTAAAGTACTCATCTTTAGAAAAAAAAAAAAATGTAAAGAACGAGCAGCAAATATTCACATTTAAGAAGCTGGAACTGTGAAATATTTTTGAACTAACAATTTGCTGCCAATTCATTTTCAGTTAACCCACATATTGTTTTAGTTACTTAAATATAAAGTTTGATGTTTTAATTGCAATTATGCATTTTTTAAAAGTGTTTTGTGTTTGTTTATTGTGTGTCAAAATCTGACTTTTAAAAGTAACCAGATATTAAATCTCTAAAATTAAAGGTGGGGTAGGTAAGTTTGAGAAACCGGCTCGAGATACACTTTTTGTTATATTCCATGGAATGCTCTTAACATCCCGATAGCAATGAATATCTTAAGTGCTTTGACAAAAAATCCATAAAAAAATGTCATCTGTGGAAGCCGTAGTACTGTAAAAAGCACGACCAATCATCTGAGCCGGCCCGGCTAAAATAACTGGATGGCCTACCTGCCTGTCAGCCTTCCATCTGTGCACAAACTTATCTCGTTCCCTCATTGGTCATGTGCGCGTTCGTGTGTGTTGGAGGAGGGGCTCTGTAAGGAAGTGGCAGATTTTTTTCCGGTTGTGTATTTTCAAATTCTAGCGCACTCAAGCTGGTTTCTCCAAAATTACCTACCCCACCTTTAATACAGTGGAGTTACAATTAAAACAATTGCTTGCTTGTAATGTAGTAGATGTAATGTATGAAATAGTACCCAATGAAAATACTTGGGTACAAGTATCTCAAATGTGCACTTAAATACAGTACTTGAGTAAATATACTTTTGAAGTACTTTCCGCCACTGCCCTTAGACATTAATACGTAGGAAAGCAAGATGCATGTGTTGTAATTTAAAACACTTAAGTATAACAAATATATACGATAGAATAATAATAATAATTTCAATTTTTATAGCGCCTTTCAAGAGACCAAAGGACGGAAGAACATAGTATAAAAATGAGTATAACATTTGAAAAGTGTGTATGTGTGTGTGTAAAATGACCTTGTTCCAGTCCTGCTGTGGTCTTGGTGGCAGCCTTTTCAGGTGGATATACCAGACTCAGTTCTTCTATGTCAGAGGGGGGGGAGACAGCGCCCAGGTCCAGCTCATACCCATTGGGGTCTGATTCTATGGAGTACTGCCCCTGGGACCTCCAGCCCTGGATCGGCACCGGCCCCAGCTCCTCAGAGGAGCTCTGGATGGGTTTGAACCCCAGAGGATCGTCTCCCTGGGCGATGGCGTCCAGGTCCTCTTGACTGTAGCTAATCTCGATGTCGCTGTCTTCGTTGGGGAACTCAGACTCGAAGCACTGAGTTCCTGTTGAGGCTTTGGTTTCAGCGCAGGACAGACTAGTGTCGGCTTCATTCCCAATATTTCCCGCCCCATCATCAACCTGCGCCTCTGGAAACAGAACATCTGCTGCGAAGGGGTCGCTGCCTTTGAAAGGGTCTGAAGCAAATCCACCTGGCAAACAGAGAATTCATAAAAACTCAGTGATGTGTCACAATGGTTTAATAATTTAGATCATATTGAAAACAAAGAGAAAATCTGAACCAGGCCCCATGATACAAGCACTCTCAACAACAGTAGCTGTACCAGTAAGAGTTGTGTCAGCAGCAGATAGAAAGCCTGAAACCAGAAGCAGTGGTACATAAGTAAAATCAAATCAAATGCTAAGCATTCGCCGCAAAATGTGTTGTATTTGAGCATTCATTATGAAAAATTATATGCATATGTTGAGGTCATTTGAACAGGATTGTTGGTAAAAATCAATAACAATGCATATTGCACAGTAAACAGTATTTGTCCCTTAATTGGAGTGGATTAAAAGTATGAAGGACAAGCACTTCAACATTTTACTTGAGTTTAATATTTGAGTGAACCCCACTTTCTAAAAGCATTTTGAATCCTACGATTGAGTTTACACTAGATTTGTGTTTGTACATATAACCACAATGAAGCATTGAATCCATAATTATATAATACTTGCTTTCAGAGAGTTTCAAATACAAATAAAATCACAGTATATGGTAAGTAGAACACCTTAAAGTGAAATGAATGTAGTTAACTAGAGTATTATTACTCACCAGACGAGTCAGTTTTATGGAACAGGTCTTCATTGAAGAGGTCATCTACAAATCAAGTCAGACATAAATTGTAAAAGAATCTAATAAAAAAGAAAGATACATGATGAAACCACGTAAACATTTGTTTAGCAGTTTACTAAGACTGCAACTGGCTCCGAGTCCTCACCAGGGCAGATGTTAGAGTTATGAACAGTGGGACAACATTTCTTATCGATGCTAGTTTAAATTAGCCCCAATTCTAAATGTTATGCTTTTACTTTGTAAAAAGTCATCTATAGTAGTTATTGGAATAAAAATGTGAATAATTAGAAAATTAATGATTGTTTTTTTATTTGAATTGTTTTTTTTTCATACATTAATTATTTATTATAAGCTGCTTAGAGCTAAATGTATGTCATATAGTATACTTTACTGCCCACTGGATGCTAACAGCTATGTCATACATATGGGGAATGTGTTATTTACAATGTAGCATCATCACAGAATTCAGCATGGGCTTATCTGATATGTCTGGTCTGGTTGGAAAGTGGTAATTCAATGAACTAGACCTCAGAAGTGCAACCTGTTCTGTGACAGATATTTGTCCAAAAGAAAACGTCATTTTGTTACGCAGTGATTCAGCGAGAGGCCCTATCAGCCTGACAGTGATACATACGCTCACTCTGGCAGTGGGCGAAGGGGTCTGCTTGGTAGAAGTCCAGCTGGTTGACAGCGTCAGGACTAACAGTGGCCTCCTCCTTCTCTCTCTCTTTCTCCCCTTCAGGGTTGAACACCCCGCCCTCTGGCTCGTCCTCTATGTCGGACCTGTCCATCTGTGAAACATAACAACAACAACCAGTTTTACATCATTAGACTGGAGACAGTATGTGTTCATACATTTAAATCATTACTAACTGTGTAACAATTCAAATAAGCATGTATGATTTCAGCCTGCAAGATGTTGTCATACACTCTGCAACTACAAATATTTCATATACACTGTATTTGTGCTTTACCACAGCTGTATCTTTCACGTGCTTATTTGATGACATTTAGTGGTAAAGTTGCTACCTTTGGGGAGCTGGTCCCACTGTCGTCTGCTTCTTCTCTGGTGTCTGCCAGATTATTGCAGAAAGACGAGCCACTGGCCCTCTGCACACAGACAGAGAGGAAGGACAGAGAAAGAGAACAATGCTCATTCACAGAAAATAAAATGCATCTACTTTGCGATAAAGGTAATCACACCTATCCACTAGGGCTGTCCCGAATACCACATTATGTTTAAAGTCTACATATTTATTTATACGTTATTAGAATGTGCATTGATTGTATTCCACTGGACAGTACTTCATTTTACATTCTGCTTTTATTTTATGTTACTCTATTTACAACAACTATGTTGCATGTTGCATTGTTGGAGGACTTACTAGCCAAAGTACAGTGTGGGTGCATCATTACTGTGATTTACCATGATGAGGTCAGCATAGGCAGGCAGTGATTGGCTCCTTCCCCAAGGCCTCATGGGCAGTGGGTCGTCCTCCGTGGTGTCTGCAGGGGAGGTGGACTCCTCCAACTGGCTCTCTGGAGTCATGGCACTGCCTGACAGAGAGCACAGCGTGTGCTCCTCCTGAGGGAACAGAGGGGTATGGAACATGAGGAAACAGTGAGAGACAAATTAACCAACAAAGTAGGAAAATAGGACACGGTCAAGAGCCTCGGTGTCACCCTGGACAGCACATCTCCAGACTCCATCCCTGTCTGAATCCAGCACATCTTGTTCAACACGTTAGGGTTACCTCCTAAACACAGCTGTTCAGATCAGCCTAATCACAGTCGTCCGGTTTGTTCATCAATGCTACTTCCTGTCCCCCATACATAACTGCTTTTAAAGTATGTCTCTTTTTCTGTCCTCCCTGTTATTATATATTTTGCTGTGTTAACTTGTTAAGTGTTTATTGGAGCTATCCTTGGGTGCTATGAAAGGCCCCTCCAATTAAAAGATATTATTAAATCAAACAGTTTATTCATCTCTAATGTCCCTAGATTTCTTATTCAAAAAGCATGTCATTAGTTGGATTTTTTTTTTGCTTGACTGCTCTAGAATATATATGCATTAAGATCCTTTCAGAAAAAAGCTATGTATTTTTGGAATTTATTTTGACACAATTGCCTTTAAGGAGGAGACAGAGGAGGAGACACGAGTCATAGGTCCCCTGGTTGAATGAAACCGTTAGAGTGGGGAAGAAGCCCCGGAATACAGTATGACCCGCTAGCTCAACCATCATAGAGTTCCACAGCCCTCTTTAATATTTAATATTTATAGCATATTTCTGATCTGAGCGACCTCTCCAAGTTTGAACACAAGCCAGCATTCACCCCTAACACACTCATTCATCCAGAGCAGTGGTGTAAAGTCACTTAGTACAGGGGTTCCCAAACTTTGCCATGCCAAGGACCCCCATATAGCATTATTCTCTGGCGGGGACGCCCCTGTTGCAATCCTTTTGTAAATGATGAGTACATTATGATGGAAAATATGACAAATGAATCATACAGCTTAATACATTTTCTTAAATATATATTTGTATTAATAATTAATAATCAGTTATTCTTCTAAACATT
>NW_011348594.1:0-2411 GCF_000735185.1 Notothenia coriiceps
ACACACCACACACAACACACACACACACACACACACACACACACACACACACACACACACACACACACACACACACACACACACACACACAGCTCCCTCCACATAATTAGTGATGTCATAACGATGCATGAACTGTTGGAATGCTTGCCGTTGTGTACGAGTGTTCAAATTCAAATTCTAACACACACACACACACACACACACACACACACACACACACACACACACACACACACACACAGCGTCCTTGCGTCTTGTAGACTGTGACAGAATCTATTCGCCCACCTGCTCCTCTTCATTATCCAAAATGCAGATCTGTAGATGTAGGGCAGAGTCTCTGGCTGCTGACATTCCTCCCCCTTTCTCCCCCTTTCTCCCCCATATCACCTTCCTCTCCCCCCTTCTTCTTCTGCTTCTCTCTTAACTCCCTTTTGTTACATCTCCATTTGTTTCCCTCCTGTTCTTCTCAGTTTCCCCAGTTCCTACTGTGCAGTTCATCTCCTTGGTTCCTCCCCCCTTCATCTTTTCCCCTTGAGTCCCCTCCTGTTTTTTGGTTTCTTCTCCCATGTCTTTTTCCTCCTCCTTCTTTACAAATCTTCTTGCAACGTGTCCTTTCCTCCTACTTGTTTTCAACTTGTCTCATCTCATTTCTTTCATCTCCTCCCTATCCACTTCCTCAGTGTCCTCCTCAGTTTCTTCTCCTCTGTGTTTTTCACAAGTTTCTAAAAACTTTCATTCATTTATTATTATTTTCTCCTAGTTCTTCCCTAATTGTCTCATCTTGCCTCCTCTCCTCGTGTCCTTGCTTCCCCTTTATGTCCTTTATCCTTTCTCCCCACCTCATATTCCCCCCTTTGTTTGTCTCATCTCCTTGTTTCCTCTCCTAGTCCTTTTCCCTTCATCCTTTCCTAGTTGTTTTCTACTTGTGACCTCTCCTTGTTTCCTTTTTCCCCATTTCATTTCCTCTGTATTTTCAACTTTTTTCTTCTCCCCAGTTTTTCGTCTCCATCTCTTGATTTTTTATTTATCCTCTTCACTTTGTGTCCTACTTGTTCCATATTAATCTCATCTTCTGTCCTCTCCTTGTTTCCTCTCCTAGGCCTTTCCCTTCATCCTTTCCTCCTGGTTGTTTTCTTCGTGTGACCTCTCCTTGTTTCCTTTTTATCACCTCCTATTTCATATCCTCTGTATCTTCAACTTGTTTTCTCTCCATATTTGTGTTTCCTCTCTTTACAATTATTCTCCTGTTCCCTATTCATCTCATCTTCTCTCCTCTCCTTGTGTCCTTATATCTCCTTTATCCCCCCTCTCTTTCCTGTGTCCTTTCTGCTGTGTGTTCCCACTTCTCTTCTCATGTTTCCACACTCGTCTTTTCATTGCATTTCCTCAATTGTTGTCGTTTACTCCTCTCCCTTATACCTCAGCATGCTCTCCACGTATTCAATTACCCCGGACTTGATTACATGCTTAAAATGCGACACTGAAGGGCAAGCGGCGACCTGCTGCCAAAGGAAATCTACCTGCTTATGATGCTGCTTGGTTTTGTTTACCAAAAGCAGCTGTCTCACTGCTGGCAGGTGTGTGTGTGTGTGTGTGTGTGTGTGTGTGTGTGTGTGTGTGTGTGTGTGTGTGTGTGTGTGTGTGTGTGTGTGTGTGTGTGTGTGTGTGTGTGTGTGTGTGCGTGTGTGTGTGTGTGTGTGTGTGTGTGTGTGTGTGTGTGTGTGTGTGTGTGTGTGTGTGTGTGTGTGTGTGTGTGTGTGTGTGTGTGTGTGTGTGTGTGTGTGTGTGTGTGTGTGTGTGTGTGTGTGTGTGTGTGTGTGTGTGTGTGTGTGTGTGTGTGTGTGTGTGTGTGTGTGTGTGTGTGTGTGTGTGTGTGTGTGTGTGTGTGTGTGTGTGTGTGTGTGTGTGTGTGTGTGTGTGTGTGTGTGTGTGTGTGTGTGTGTGTGTGTCTGCGTGTGTGTGTGAGGCCAGGAGGTGGGTTTCTAAACAGGTAGTCTGTGTGACTTCCCTTCTCTACACACAAAGGCCTCTTGATACCTGCTCATTACAGATAACACCCAGCTCCTCAATTGGGTAAATTGTGCTACTTAAGTCAAATAACACAAATCAGGGAAATTGTTATCAGCGGATTGATGCAGAACCTCCCAAGTGACATGTGCAAACACACCGTTTCACAGCCTCACATTCACACAGCAATAGAAGAAAGAGACTCTCTATATATTGGGATGATTGTTTGAGAAATAAAGATGGATTGGAGACAGTAGAGCAGGGGTATCAAAGTCAACTTCTAAAGAATATATTACATTTCATCGGTTACATGCCACTTTACAGAAGCACGTTGTCCATAAACTACATGTCCCACAATGCATCTAATTTTGTTACAATCACTCTGAAGAGATTGCAATTATTGT
>NW_011348595.1:0-6036 GCF_000735185.1 Notothenia coriiceps
CATCTCTCCTCTCTGTTTGCTTTCTCCTTCTCACACACACATGGTCAGGACACAGATTAGACATGCACTGCTTTGAAAATGACTTCACCGGTCACATCTCTGACTTCCTCCCGCCTCTGAAACTAGAAAGAAAAGGATGGTAGCCTAATAGCTGTTTTTTACCTAAAAATCGAAGCATTACAGATTTCATGACCTTTCAAAAATACCTTTTTTCTTTCGATTTCTCTGAGTTTTAAAGATTTATTTTCCTAAATGGGCTCCTTGCGTGCCCTTTGACCCCCTGCTTCAATCAGCGTCCGTCACTCCCGTTGCAGCCCAGCCTACAAGTTGAACTAGTTTCAGGAATGCATTGGTGGCGAGCGCCTGTATTAAGATTCAAATGGGTCAGTCTTGTCGCAATACGCAATCGCACACACACACACACACACACACACACACACACACACACACACACACACACACACACACACACACACACACACACACACACACACACACACACACACACACACACACACACAGACTGGACTAAAACAGAAGCCACTTAGCGCGAAGGAACGCTGAGGAAACGTTTTGCTGATACGTTACAAGCTGAAGTCATGTCGAGAGTCTTATAACGCAGCCCCCCTGCACCGCCGCCCACCCCGGTCCTCCCACAATGCTCCAGTGCAGGGCAGCTCTGTGGGGGATGAGTAATATTCATGCTCTTTGTGAGGGCAGGAATTCATCCAAGTGATGTTTCTTTTCTTTCTTAGACACTTCATTACAATATGTTCTTTTCACGAGATCACTTTCAGCACATTGTAAGGAACAATGCTCAGTCCAATGTGGAAATGTCACACTTTTTAGAAAAGTCACATTGGCCTTATTATGCCACATTGACCTTTCCTTGTAAATCTGTTGGGTTTAAATTACATGATGTAATATTGTGGTAACATTTGTGGTGTCAGGAGCTCTAAAGATTTGTTACAAGTTCGTAATTTCATTTCTGTTATTGTACTCGCTGTTTTTTTTTATCGTGTTTTCTCTCCAATACATTTTGTCCTGAGATCCCTTGAAAACAGGTTTTTTCTGTTGATATGCCCTGCAGCAGAAATGACTGCTATGATAACCTAGTTTTGTATTAGTGTGAGCGCATGAGTGTGTGGAGTAGCAAGACAAGGTGAGGCATACAGTAGCTCCCTGATGCTGCTGTGTTTTGTTGTGAGGGGTTGAGGGCCACGGCAGCAGAGGGACGTTACATTTCCCCTGTAGGATCCGCGCGGGGCCCGATGACAGCCTTCAGAGAGTCCCAACCTGACTTCACACACACACACACACACACACACACACACACACACACACACACACACACACACACACACACACACCTACTCCAGGAGAGCTTGTTAGCTGGATCTCATGCCACATGAAAGACTGCTGTCTTTACAGTATGGCAGCAACAGCGAGATCTCATTAACTTTGGGGATACAGATTTGGAGACTAGCAGTCCAATACGCCTCGTTATTATTCTTTCCCTCACCGGTAAACAGAAGTGGAACTTTGACTCAAGTAGAAGTATGAGGTCCTAATATACCTAATTTCAGTATTTTCTATGATAGTATCACTTTTAGCTCCAAACAATATGAGGTATGATCCTAAACCAGCACATCTATAATGAATTTAGCTTTCTGACATAGTCCATGCAATGTCATCCAAACAGTTATTTTCCATCATTTACTGGCTTTGTGTGTCTGCCAAGGGGTAGTAGAGTGGTACAGTGACAACGTCATTTTCTAGGCCGACCCTAAAGTAAGCATCGACAAAAAGCAATGAGATTTTCCCATTGAAATTCTGTATATTTCAGAAATAAGATCTGTGGCAAACACACACTCATGATACTTAAACATTTTGTTCGGCAGAATAATCTCCACATATTAACACCACTTTATGATTTGTAAAGGATAAATGCAATTGCCAGAAGTAAAAAGCTAACATAATGCTATTAAAACTTCATCATCGCTAAGCTAAAGGCGGTCTTGTGTCGAGGTGATGACTTCTGGTATTCTCTTTAAGTCATTGTTAACAACCAACGTTTGAATGACACAGAGAAGCTTCGGACATTCACACTTGGGATAATCACTGATGTTGGAGAACATCATTTGAAAATCTCTTAAGCGTGTGTTAACCACAGATCTTATTTCAGGCTTCGAACCACAAACACGTACAAAAAAGCGTTGACTTTGAGACGAGAGAATTGGGATTGGTAAAATGTTATTTCTCGGTTTTAGATCTTGTTTCTGCACCACTCTGTTGTTGCAACTTCAGCATTCATAAGATGGCAGGTGGAGATGGTGTTCTTTTAGAAGCTTAGATATATCAGCCATTCCAAGTCTCATTGGAGCAGGTAAGTCAAACCATAAGGTAAAAGCTGTTCCATTTTATGCTTGCTCAATTTCACAATAAAAGCCTCTGGCAACTGATCAGCAGGTCACTGCATCTCTTGCGTTAGTGTGATGGATCTTTATAAAAACCACACAGCTCAAATCTACTGCCCACACTGTATTTGCCTGAATGCAACATGTGCCTACAGTACATGAGAAGCCACCATCTCTTCTCCTGTCTGGTTTAGCCTGAATAGCATAAATGAGTGAATCACTGTCAAAATACTCACACTTTTGACAGCCTTCATAAAAATGTTAGTGTAATTGTTCTCCCTGAATCTGTTTTCTAGGCTGTTATGAGGAAAGAGTGCTGTAATGGCCAGGTAGGGAAAAAGCATCTCTATTGCGCTGGGGATTACGATTGATGAGGCTCATTGTGGCAGTGCAGGAAGCTAATGAGTCAGAACCACGAGTCAAGCTGTCGGGAAATCACACCGCCCAAAAAAAAGCCCAACGTGACATCTTCAACACCAAACAAATGCAGAGGGAGAGACACACAGACTGAAAAATCAGACACCAGAGAGAGGAGCTTATGCCACTGCTTTACTTCAGCTGTAATTCATTTCTTTAAAACACATTTCAGCTTAAGCATGCAGCAGTGACAGTCTGAAAGTGAGTGTCAGCACGTTTACAGACAGACAAAGAAGTGCATAGCAGTTAAGGCAGAACTAAACCTCGGCCTCTTCAATCATTTGCCTTTCTACTTCAATTGGCAAACTCTTTTTAACACATCAGGGACCACATGGACTTCCCTTTCAGTACCTGTAACATCCGACTTTTAAAGCTGACTATACCAAAGCTTTGTCAACCACTTAAATGTTATTTACCCGTTGTATGGCCATTGCCAGTAGTCATCCAAACGATTGGAACGGTTCAGAGAGGGAAAACTTAACTGCACCTAGCAGAAGTCAAAAAAGGTTGCCGTTTCAAGCATTGAGTTGATATCTTTATTTAGATTTAGGCAACAAATCTTCTTGGTAAGGTTCAGAAAAATCATGTTTTGGCTGTAAATAAGTAGGAGGCTGATAACCAATGATAGTGTCCATCCAAACTGCTGACAACATCCGAAATACAAGGCTTTGGCAACTACCCACTGGGTCAATTGGTAGATGCTCCCAGTTTAAAACTGTATTAATAGAATTGTTGTCCACTGGGGAAAGCAGAATAGGATTTAACATCAAGCTCTCAGTGAATAAGGTCTAAGAACTTTTCCGCCCCTGATTGCAATATTTAAGTCATATAAATGTCTTGTTCAGCGCTCGGCCAAAAAAAAACATGGTAAATGTTTATTTAAAAAAAACGTTTGAGTCTTTAAAGATGTACAAAGTAGACTCTTACTCTACTTACGTTAGAGGGAGAAGGAGAGAGACTGAAAGGAGTCTCTGGCAAGTTTAGATTTGTGTTCACTTTGGACCCAGCCACAATAGTTCATTCCTTTTACTTCCAGTCGTTATGCTCAGCTAGGCTAATTACCTCCTAGCTGTAGAATTCAGTTTATGACCAAATACTAATGACAATTCACACTTTTTTATAGCCCTTGGAATTCATTTAGTTGTCCGCTACTTATGGAAGTATAGCTACAAACAACTCTCTGCAAATAAGGGAGGGTCCTTCTCTCAGGGGCATTGTTTCTATTATTCTGCTAGTATTCACTAACAATGCAATTTTGGACTGGGTTTGAATTTATACTAATGCGACAGTGGAGAATATTGTGTCCTTTTAGAAAAACAACAACAAAAGTGGAACTTTTGCTGCCATTTCTCTCATTGAGTAAGATTTGCCTTTAAAGTAGCACTGCAAAATATGTCTCAAACCAGACCAATCTAATTTGGTAGTTAACACATGTTCCCCATGTTAAACTATGGCTCAATGGAGAACAAGTGAGGAATTTATCCAGCAAAGCCGCACTTACATGCCTAACTTAGCTGATGGAGAACCCAGCTTTGTTAAATGTGTTGAAACCAAAGAAAGAAGATCTTCCCTCAGCTTGAAGACAGCATGTTGTTTGGTAGCTGACCATGACCTCTGTCCTCCCTGTAGAGGCGGAGGTGGCGCCAAAAGTAGAATCTCCCCTCTCCGGGTTAAAACAGCATTAAAAAAAAGACTTTCACTGACGTACAAGTCTACAAAAATATCATGCTCATCCATGTTCAGAAGAAATAAATATTGACATGAATCCTTTCCTTCGGGGTTGTAGTTACCACCTCATAGCCCACATCGCTGTTTGCCAGCTCCAACTTTTATAATTACTTTTTAGAAACAATAGCAAGATGTTACTACAACTGATATTGATTGACAGATCATACTCTGGTTGATCCGTCAATCAGAGTTTATTCTATGTCAAATCTGTTCCTGGTTCTTCTAACCCTAACCCTTAACCTAAACCCATTGCCGAAAAGAGTAAAAGTTTGAAAAAGTCCTGCAAGAGAATAATATTTTGAAAGAGTCATTGAGAAAACAATGGCCTAATACCCTATCTTCTATTCTTCAGTGAAATTGCCACCCACAATCATGAAAAATTAAGTTGTCCTATCCAAAGGAGGCATCATCCTGAACCATTATCTACTCATGAATCTCATTGGGAGTCATTTATGCTTCACAATGCCCTAGTAGCCTCTCATGTACTTCGGTAAGCCTGCCCACCCATTACATGCAAGTACTCAACAACACTTGAGTGCCCTATAATGTACAGATGACACACTTCCCTATTTCTAGACAATTCTGTCACTCATGAAGTTCAGGTCTGGGCCGTAGAGCAACTGAAACCAACCAAAGTGGTGGGCACATCACCTCCAAACTGCTTCATGAAAAGTAGAACTTTATCTTTCATTTACATTTCTGCTCTATCTTTAGCCAAATAATAATATACGTCCACCAGTATACCCTAATGCCCGGTCCCACAGCGCCCTTTTCCCTGACGTCCCGGCTTCTAAGTATAGGCATTTGCCCTAATTTAAAAAGATTACTTTGGGTTTTGGGGAAATATTCTTTTTTTTCCATCTGCAATAAAACTCATGCGTGGCTTTTTAAGTTTCTGTGAGAAGGTACAGTATGCTGAACAGTGAAAATGTCTCAGCTCAATTATTCTTTAAATACACCTTCTCCAATGCACAGGATTGAAGGAATTTTTCTTAATGTCGTTAAACTACTGCTATGGCTGCAAGTACACAATGTTTGTTATAATCACACTTGTATATAACACTTGATAAACATTAAATCACCACATGAAGGTTCAACCAGCTATCAGTATGAAAACATGCTCACCTTTCTTAGTGAAACTGCTACTGTTGCCATAGAAATACAATCCATGCACTCATTTATAATTGTCAGGATGACATCTTGGGAATAGTTCAACATGTTGGGAAATACGTATTGAATCTGTTCTTGAGAGAGCAAGAAGAACATTTATACCACTGTCATGAATGTGCATTTAGCTTAGCTTAGCATAAAGTCTGGCAACAGAGAGAAACAGCTATCCTCGGTGCCTAGGAAGGTTCCTAACTTAGTGAAATTCCCGGAAAGTACCTAACTGTCAGCCAGTGGCGGCCGGCCCATTGGGGCGCTAGGAGCGCCGCCCCCCCTCTTCCCACATGTTTGATTGTCATTAAAAATT
>NW_011348596.1:0-13474 GCF_000735185.1 Notothenia coriiceps
AACAAATAATAAGGCTATAAACAAACTGCATCACGGTCATGTTTATTACATTACATGTCACTTGTTAGACGCTTTTATCCAAAGCGACTTGCACACTCAGTACTGTGGGCAATCCCCACAGGAGCAGTTTGGGGTGAACGACATGCTGACTGCAGTGGGACTCAAACTGGCTATCCTCTGATTCGAAGATCAGCGCACTATCCCACTGCGCCACACGCATCCCTATAGTTTATCACCACCACTAAGCTAAAGGTGGCTAATGTTAGACGTAATGATATTTAGTAGTCTCATTTAGTCACTTACTAGCAACCAGGATAAAAGCTTCAGATATTCATGAGTGTTGTACGTTACTTTTGTACTTTATGTCAGAAAACAGAACCTTGTCGGCTTGTGGTAACCACAGACCTTATTTTTGGTATCTAACCCAAAACATGTACAAAAAACAGACTTCGAGACAGGAAGTGCTAACTCATTTCGGGGTGTTATTACTATTCTCCTCACTTCTTATTCAAACATAGCATATCACAGGAGCATCATATAAGTTCTGTGTTTCCTCCGTGTCCCCCTGCAGGTTCGTGGTGGGCTCCAACAGGGTGATCTTCATGCTGCGGGACGGCAGCTACGCCTGGGAGGTTAAAGACTTCCTGATCTCCCAGGAGCGCTGCGCGGACGTCACCGTGGAGGGACAAGTGTTCCCCGGGAAGGCCGGCAAAAAGGACGACAGCAAAGACAAGCAGCCCAATGAAGTCAACACTAAGAAGAAGGGCAAGAAGAAGTCTGAGAGCAAGAAGCCCGACCTGGAGGGAAACAGCGCCGGCCATCTGAAACAGGAGCTGTGATGGAACGGCACGCAGAGTGAGGACTCACAGGGTCTTCTGTCCCGTGGTGATGGGCTGCAGGAGCATGTGACGATGCCTTTTCCGGGTCCTCGGACAAGAACATTTTGGAAATCATTTTTCTGCCACAGAGTGAAATGCTCTTTAAAATCAGTGCTGTCTGGTTCCTTTAGTTACTTGTTGTTGTCCTAATATCGTCAGATGAAATCAATTACTTTTTATGTTGTTTTGAAAGGTACTCGTGGCAACAATTATAAACCTTTTTCATTTCTTTCTGTGACAAAAGCCATGTTGAGTGAATGAAGTGTCTCCTGTAGACACATTCTAGTTATTGATCAGACCTGCAGCTCTTGGTGTGTGTTGTGTTTGTTCACATCCAGCAGCATTTCAATATTTCACACACAAGTAGCACCTGCATTTCTGTTTGATTTTTCACAGAATATGAGAATAAAACATTTTTTTATACAATCACATGAGATGTCCTTCATTGTGTAGTCTAAAACTGAACATTCTAAAGTATCTGATTGGCTGTGTTCATCCTGAGCCAGGGCTAAGTTATTAGACAAAAAGGTGTGTGTTGTCTGGTAACTGTCATGGTTTTTCTGTTTCGACATGACTCAGTCAGGCCTGTGAAGAAACTTATTTTTCCTGTTTGATGGGAAAGTTTTCTATACTAAGGTAATAAAAAATATAGCTTTTGTACTGCTGTCCATATTCCCCATTGCGGTGTGTAAGTGAATTGCACTCTAATTTTCACTTCTAAATATCACTTTAAGTACATTGATACAAAAGACACATCACCTTATGCATTATGCTGAATGATGTCGATCCATTAAATTCCATCTCAGAGCTCGACATTATAAATGGCCCTCAGGCCCGGAGGCACTGATTAAACACCCCGGGCCAGCTGAACGTACCTTCCACTTGCCTGCTCGGGCCACTCAAAATATTACTTAAAATTATAACAGTAAGACAAAAATTCACATTGACCTGTGGTATTGGTATTTTGACAAGCAGTTTTGTTAAATTGTTGTTACTGCTACAACATAGCATTTTGTGAGGCGGACGTCGGTATTGGATGAAAGGCAGAGCTTTCACCGGAGGAGTTAAATGAGAGTGACAGGGAGTATGAGAAGAAGAGGGAGAGAAAGTTTCAGCCACACTGGCTTGATAGGTTTGATGCCAATATAAACAAGGTCTTTTTTCGGCTCTGTACATCAATGCTGACCTGCTGACAAGTCAGTGAAGAGTAGAAAATATAAAGGTATATTCGGTATAGGGAAATGTCCCAGCAGTTTAGGATAATGAATGTTATAGGCTACTATAACTCATTACTTAGCCATTATATGTCTACCTCCTGATAACCAAAGGAAAGCAGAAAGCGCATTTAAAAAATAATAAAACTCATAGCAGAAATGTCACCGTCAACAATGACCACAATATAATTATTTTAGGAAACCAAATATGAACAATTGCTTTATAGAAATATATAGTAGCTAGTTATAGTGGCTATATATTTATCTACATATGATATTCAAGTAGCAGATCAGATGTGAGATTTGTGCTTGTTTAGGGACTCTCCACTGTTCTAGGGCCAGGTATCAGAGCGCTCCACATGACTGGTCAGACAAGGTATGTTTAAGGACTGCTCCTGGGCCAGTGGTATTGAAAATCTACTGGCCAGTCGAATTTTAACCCTAATTTTATTTAGGTGTTAATGCAGGTATATTCACTTCATAAAAGCCAAACCAAGTACTATTGCATAAGTTTAAAATGGGCTAAACTCTTCAAGTTTTTTTTTGGTAGGATAGTACCAGTGCCTTGAAGTGGATTCGGGCAGATAGTAAAGGTAGTCAAGGAGCAGTGTGCTGTGGGATAACTTATGGGTTGAAAACCATTGAGCTGCTGCTTTGTAATATAGCTGCAGAGGCCAGATGGTCACCTACAGGCAGATCAGCCAGGGAGAAGAGCAGTGGGTCAGGACTGGACCTTTCCTCCGGGTGGTGTAGCATGATGATTGGTGTATCTACACAGCGTTGTTCTTGGGAACCATGCTCAGTGCTTTTTACCACAGGGGGGAAGTAACTAAGTACATTTACTCAAGTACTACACTTAAGTAAAATGTTGAGATACTTGTACTAATTTCCATTTCTTGCTACTGTGTACTTCTACTCCTCTACAATTCAGAGGTACATGGTGTACTTTTACTCCACTACATGTATTTAATACCTTTGGTTACTTTACAGATTTGGATGAATGACGTGAAATATAAACAAGTCCTAAATCAGACTTTAGTTCCACCTGGAGTAAATTCCCAAGCTACCCTGCAGTAAACAAAAGGCGCTTTCACACCGCAGTACTTTTCCCACAAAGGTTCCTGAGAACTTAGTTCATCAGAACTCTTTAGTTCTGATGAACTAAGTACAGATCGCGTTCACACCGGAATAAGTCCCTGGGGGTGATTTAGGCCAATGAAGCGCTGACGTCACTTTCTTCTTCTTTCTTCTTCTGCTTTGGGTTTACTGGCAGGCCGCAAACAACTTCACGGCGTATACTGCCGCCCAAAATCCCCGGCCGGAAGTCCCCGGAGTTGGGGACTGGCTTCAGTAGAAGCTGCTGGGACTCCCAGCAGCTTCTACTGAAGCTTTCCGAGTAAATCGCCAGAACGCCGACACCTCCTCATCTCCACCGCTCCCATGTTTTATTTTGTGTTGCCATAAGTTAGTCTCTCTGTGTTTCTGCGCTGGGCTAATGCTAATGCTAATAATGCTAATGCGAGGATAATAAAATCGTGGCTTCACAACACTTTTTTTGAGTTTTACGGGGCGTGGTTTGAAATCCGCCCAGTCAATCAGAAATATAGCTCTTTTCTCACGAGAGAGCCGCATGAGAGTCCCTGCTCTCTAGCAGGGACGGAAAAGGGGGTAAAAAGGTTCTCATGAACTCATTTTAGTTCCGGCTCTTTTTGGTGTGAACGTGACATTTCGCAACTATATCGGAACTAAAACGGGAAAAGTTCTCCAGTGTGAACGCGGCTATTGTCATTCAAACTAGCTGCACCTTTACCAGCTTTGAGAACACTTTCATGATCAATGATTATAAAACATATCATATATATTATTCTGAAATGGACCAATCTGCACAATGACTACTTTTACTGTCGCTACTTTCACTATATTTTGATGAGAATACTTTTCTACTTTTACTTGAGGAACATTTTGAATGTCGGACTTTTACTTTACACTCTGGTTCTTCTACTTAAGTACAAAATCTGAGTACTTCTACGACCTCTGCTTTTTACTTATATTGATTTTCTTATTTTAATTATTCAAGAAGACCTGTTCCTATAGTAACAAAATTGACATATTGTTCACATAACCTAAACAGCTGAATGAGAAATTACAGAACATTTTATTTGACGGATTTCATGATGGTGGATTAATGACTATTTGAAGTGGGGGCTGAAATCAGTTTTTTAAGTTGTTTACAACCTTCCCATTTTCTTGTTTGTTTTTGCTGTGTGCTTTGCAATATTATGTGTAATGCAGTGAGTAAATAGTCCCTGGTCCTTCTGATCTGTGATTTACCCCCACCTGCTGCTGAGAGTAGGAAACATGATACACATATTACACTTTTTTCAAGAAGACACTGTGGTATTTTGCTTTTGTTTTGGATAAATACATGTGCAGACACAGCGTCATTCAGACAAACATCATTTATTTCTGTACAAAAGTCCTGAAAGAAATTCAAAAAAATGGAGCTTCATTACTTTACAAGCCCAAGCAACATATACAACACATCCAGGTGAACAGTGAGAAGAAGCCAACTATACCAAGTGTCATATTCCTGTATGCAGTATGAGTGTCTGCTACAAACCTTTAAATGGATCTATATGGTTTCTTACATACACTGTACATACAGGACAGTATGAAATCAAATGCAGGTATGTTCATCAAATACAAGCTGGCCCTTGTAGATTGGATACACTGTGTCTGTACAATAAATAAGTATAAAATATAACTCTTAGCAATCTGTGGATTTTTAAAAACACATTAAACATACAAAACACTAAATTACTGTGACGACATCCGAAAAAAGACCAGCTATTTCGGCATGGGGAGGGGATTTATTTTGACCGCCAAACTGAAAGAAAGATCTCTTTGTAAGTTTGAAAAGAGAAAATTGCACATTTAAACATTCCTTGACTTAACATTTAATTGAATCTTTTATATTTCGATGGACTTCTTGCTGGTTCACTCCACAGAACGATGGATCACATCCACAGATATAGAAAAAACACTGGAGGAGAACATCACAATATCAAGTGCTCGGAATGAAACAGGTAAACAACCACGGGTCTGGATGCAAAACACTTAACATTTCTCTTTTTGTTTCTTCTTCTTCTCTTTTCTCTCTTTTAACAGTTTTTTTCAAACAAAGCAGGCATATAACCAAGCAAAGAAACACTCCACACCACAGAGTCCCTGCATGGGAAGATGCTCGCTGAAGTACAAACCCTAGACATGCGTTAGATTAGCTAGCTCACGCTCGTAGCATTGCTCCCTCTGCTCGTATACAGGCTTGCAGTCGCATCATCAAAACGCCAAGCAACTGACGGTCTATTGGAGAATCAGCCAGTCATTAAACAAGTATCAAACAACCAGGATGGAAACAGACTCTTGGAAATATTTGTTGTTAAATGATCAATATAAATGAATAAATGTGAATAATCTCATATTTTTGTTGTTGTTATCTTCCTCTAATGAAACCTCAATTATACAACTATTTTTTTACGAGACATAATACTCAGCTCTTTTACTTCGGTAAAAGTAGTCATACCACAGTTTTAGAAATACTCAAGTCAAAGTCCTGCATTTAAAGGCCTCACTTTGCGTTTGGGGTGTGATCTATAGGTTTGTGTGCATGTAAAGGTACTACAAAGGCTGAAATCCCTGTGTTCCTCCAAAGGGACTTTCTCTCCATCGAGAATCCCTCTTGGTTGTACGTTGCTCTATTATGGCAACAGCCTTCCCTATTCCATGTGCTTTGTCTGTTCATTGGTGCTCTTGAAAGAAGTCAATTTAGCTAGTTGAGGCTTTTGATCTGGAGGTATTTCACCCAGAGCATGATGTAGGGTTTATACATCAGGCCTGCTAAATCTTCTTGATTACCATGAAAAGCTGAAGGATGTGGTCGAGGAAGGGGCATCTGGCCGATTTTGCTCCTTTTAAGGGTACAACACTCAATCTCTCGTTGAGCACTATACCCTACATCTGCCAATGTCTTCCCTTATTTGGAATGTAATAAACCCATCCAATCACTGTCATTTCTCTCAAGTTCTCTTTTTTTTCATTCTTCCCTCAATTAGTTCTATCTTCTCACAGCATCGTATAACTGTGCCATCGGTATGGAGTAAAAAGGTTTGATGTTCACACCGTGTAAATCGCCCTACCTACACGCTGACTATGTCTGTGACTTTCCACAACCAACAATCACCTTCAATTCAACCAGTGATTGACTTGGTGTTTGCAGAGGTGTGAGACTTTATCATTTTTCACTCTGTTCTGTTCCAGGCAATAAATGCCTTTCAGAAGAGAATGGCCGAAAGTGTGTGTTTATCAACACTTTGAAAACTATCACATCTCGCTCTTCTGCAAAGTCTTCGCCCTCCACTGATCTTCACCCTCCACTGAAAGACTTCCATTTTGCATTTAGACAGGTTCAAAACAACACATTGTAGGAACTAGATCATTTCATGCAAAGCTCGACCATATACATCACCAAACAGCTCTTTCTAACAGTGACTACCACACCACAGGGTATCAACATGTGGCTGTAGATGTCAGACTGCTGGGGTAAATCAATAGTGAAGTCTTTTAGAGGACTGTCTATGTTTCTATATCAAAGCTTTACAAGGTGCACCTTTATGTTGAACACATATTTACTTTAGCTCACAAGCTAAAATAAGGTCAACAAAATACTTCTATGAGATAAAGATAACAATAAAATGTTATGGAAAAACAATCAGGCTTATTAATCCATGGATGTATGAAGAGACCTGGAAACACCGTCGGATTCAAGACCCTGTTCATTCCTTTTAAAGTTGCTCAGTGGCACATTAAGCACAAAATGGAGCAACTGGAGATTCAGAGAGTGACCGGCGACTTTGGCCGCTAGACTACTTGAGTTGTCTTTAAGGGTCCTCCGATTACCCGCTCTCGGCTCATTCAAATGAATAGAGGGAAAATAACTGGCTTCAGATTGTTGCGCATGTTATAACTTCTAGACTCAATGATGTAAATAATGACTAGAAAAGTCGTTGTACTGGGTAGTTCAAGTCAATTGGAACACTTTTTTTGGGGTCAACGACGTCACGGACTGAAACGACAGATGTAGTACCACCGTTTGGACATGACAAAAAATTCCCTTCTACTGCCAACGCACTTCCTTGGTCTGTTCTGTGCCACTGTTAGTTTAGCTGTTAGAATACAATATGGCCGCCAGAGAATCCCTCTACTGAATCTCTTACCCACTCTGACACACTTCATCGCTGTCCCTGGGACAGCTTAATCCCCTTTACATTACACAGAATCACATCATTCTTTCTCACCGCCAAACTTAAAATAAAAACACGCCACTGGTCCTGGACAATGGCTTGGAGCAACTGACTATGCAGTGCTGGTAGTGTGTATGTGTACGTGGGCGCATTTTGGGGGGGATAGGAGGTGGTGGGGGTGGAATTGTGTTTAGTGTATCCTGGGGGCTACTTAGTCTCTTGGTTGTCCTCCCCACTCTCATAGCTTCAACTTGTGGACCACAGGGATGGGCAGCACCTGATGGATCTTGGCTCGCTCGGAGTGTACTTCCATACGGATCCAGTCAGGGTGGAAGGAGCCCTTGAAGCCCACGAAAGCCATTTTATCTGTAGGAAAAACAAAAACAGCTTGTGGAATCCTCAGGGCGCAAGGGTGTTTTAGCGTTGATCTATGAATGTCCTTTTGCTTGATCAGATATGAGTATTCCTTCCTTTTGGTTCCGCAGTTTTTTGATGGATGTGTACTTGTAATTCAACAAAGACAGTTTTGGCGGCCAGGTTGTCTCCTTTTACAACTGCTGACGATTAATAATATTCAAATAGTAATATTTGGACCTGGTTAAAATGCAACCAATAAAACAACAGGGCCATCAGCTGCATTTCTGTTGAAAATGCTATATGTTTTTATCAATGTATTTAACGTACATTGTAGCCACTGGGCAAATGTATCTCCGTAGACCTTGTTAAACTTATAGATACCTTTCAATTTGATACTTTTGTCTGCTCCAAGTCTTTCCAGGACTTTGGTCCAGGGTCCTCGGGTCAGCAGCCGGCCCTTGGACGTAATGAGGACGATGGAACTGAAGAAAGATTAAGAGAGACAGAGAGGGTTTTTTTGAAATCCCATTGAGTTGTAGTGGAGTAAAGTGCAGGTTACTCTTTTTGCACTTACAATTTGTAAGTTACAAACAATACTTGAGTAAAAGTACTGTCCACCACTGAAAATGCTGCTGCTGCTGTATTGTAGTTGAACAGAAACTGGTGTTTACCCGTCTCTCAGTCCGCTGACGTAGTTGTCTATCTGTGCAGGGATGCCCTGTAGGATGGAGTTCCTGAAGCTTTTGTTCTCCACCAACTTCCCATCATGCCCGTCAATTACTGTCAGCTGCACCCCGTCTTCTGGTTGGTACATCTTCTTGCCGTTCACCTGTCACAACAGAGCCACTCGATTACACTACAGGACAGAACTAAACATTGCATTAATGTTGAAGTGGCTATATGTCATGGGTGCACAAGGGAAATTGTGTCCCTCTATGACGCTCTCTAAATATTGTACATTGTCAGCATTTCTGTTCTGTAGCCCGTAACCATTGGTTGCAGTCTTCAGCCAAAGTGCTTGTGTGTATGACAAAAAGATTATACCTCAGTAAAGGCAAAGTCCTCCTTGATGTGGAAGAACCGAGTGCTGTAGGACTCCAGGATGACTTCCAGGAAGTGTTCTGGTGATTGCTGAGAGTAAACAGGCAAATAAACAGAGTTGGAATTAATGCACAACATTTGGCATTTCACAGAAGCAATTTAAACACTCACTCGCCACACTTTCAATCACAGAGCTAAGAGAATGATTTTACATTAAGATTTGAGTAGCAACACAAATTTAAAAAAGCAAGAAAGTGGCTGGATGTAGAGTTGAAGAGGATGTAAATAAGGTTGCAAAAAATGGGCATTCATTACATTTTATTTCTACGGATGTACATGCCTACAAAGTTTTAAACAATTGTTTGTTTCTTTTTTTTGTTATTTGTTTCTTATTTTCAGAGAAAAATTTAGACAATACTACCATGCGAGTTGGTTAACCCTTAAATGGTTTCTGTATCCTGGGCCATACATTCATTTGACAGGCTGGGTCCATTTGTAATATGGTTGTAATAACAGTGTAATTACGGTGTAAGATGGGTACAATAGGGTGTAATATTGATTTTGCATGCCTTTAAGGGTTGATGTTCTTCTGAAGGCATGAACAGTACTGCCACTACAACTGCCTTTATTTACAGCAATGTGAAATATATTCTCACCAGCCTGGCATTAGGTATCTTTCTGGGCATGGGCACATCCACAACGGGCATCTCAGCGTGTCGGGGGTAGGCCTGGGCCATGCAGTTGCTGGGGGGGCTGCCTTTGGGGATGACGGCGGTGATCTTCACCCTCTCACAGCCCTTTGCAGAGCAGAAGGCAAACTGCTCCCTCTCGTTGTGAGCCTTCACCTTCAGGAAGAGCAGACTGCAACACACAGGAAAGCTTTGTTATAAACACATATCATCTTTTGAATAATCATAAAAACATATGTATCTCATAAATATAAATCTCCACACATCATTTTCAGCAAATATCTTATAGTTACATGAAAACTAATTCTTCATTAGAAGACAATTCCCTAATACATAACATTTTTTGTTTTTCATTAGAAATATCCCCCTTTATTATGGTTTATAATGGTTTATAATAGTGTTATCAGTAATCTTTTCTTGTGTGAGGCAAACTAATGTAGTGTTGTGTGTTAGTATTTGTGTTTCTGTGTGTGTTTATTTGTATTTGATACTAAGTGAGGTCCGATAACAGGGAGCACACCAACGGCATGGGCCACCAACAGTTTTCGGGCTTGTGTGTGTGTGTGTGTGTGTGTGTGTGTGTGTGTGTGTGTGTGTGTGTGTGTGTGTGTGTGTGTGTGTGTGTGTGTGTGTGTGTGTGTGTGTGTGTGTGTCTCTGACCCAGTGTCCTCCTCCCAGTAGTAGTATCCTCGGGCCAGCTGGGAGTGGTTGACCTTGTCCATCTGTGTGGTCCTCATGAAGACGCCGGTCTTGCGGGTCTGCTTGGCCAGGCGGTTGTGGATGTCGGCGATGACGGTGAAAGTGGTGCCTTGTGGGTAACAGAGGCCAACGTTGATCCAGTCATTCCTGAAACATCCCAAACAGAGCAATACAGTACGGATTTTATTTCACAGCAAATCCTCTTTTCACATCGAGCGAACAACACACACTGTTATTATTATTTCTACCTTTATTTAATCAGGGGTATAGACCTGAACAAATTACTTGATCAAAAACATATAAAGAAAATCATATTTTAATAAATATTTGTTTCAACAACTTATAATGAAAAAAAGATACTATGGCTTTAGCTTGTCTGCTAAATATATAGTTAACTGAATATATTTTTGTGATTTTCTTACCATTGGCTTAACAAAAAGTAGATTGATGATCAAAATAACTGCTCAAGTAAGTGATAATGAAATATAGGGCACAGCTGGGGTGAAATGGCATTAAAATATGTGGTGTGAAAATATGGAAGCGTAACTTATGTTCATGTGAATGGGTGGGAAATGGTTATAATGCTATTATTTTACTGGTCCGGCCCACTTGAGATGTATGTGGCCCCTCAACTAAAAGGAGTTTGAGACCGCTGCTTTATAGAAACAGCCACTTGTGCGGTTTTCCTCTGTGACCTGTAGATGGGGCCATTGGCCATTTCATCCATTGAAATAAACTGGCTCCACACTAAGGGGGTCGTTAAGATGACAACTGGCTTTCATGTAGTTAAAGTAGCTTCGAACCTCACTGGAAACACCCTCTGAAGGGAGGAGCGCACCGCGAGGCGCTCCACATTCTGTGGGGACTCTTGATAAATAGCAGAGTGACAGGAATGAGCTGAGAGCCCTAATCCGTTTACTGCCCTCACCAAGAAGTCTCTGAGGGACATCAGGAGCATTTGCAGAAAGCATTTAGTAGGAACCATTGTCCAAAACCAAATTAATGTTGGCAGTGGACTTCCCATGTAATCTTTCACAATAACATGTATGTCTCCCTCTGTCTGTAGTCTTTCTGGATAATAATCTGTTTGGACACACCATACAGTGGGGGACATTTACTCGAGTACTGTTCTTAGATACGATTTTTAGTTGTCCACGTTATGCTATTTAAGACTGATCTCATTCTATGATATTTGTTAGTTGCTATATTACGCATATTAATGACATCATTATATTTGTAAAGAAGATGAATGGCAGATGTTGCTCTACTTTCATAACCGATCATTAAACAATGTATACAAAGATTTCTATGACCCCCCACTTGTAACCCTACTGGTTGCTGGTACCTCGTCTTATTCTCTGCATCTTCTACCCTGTCTACCAAGATCAGTTGCATATAATAACAACTTAATAAACTTTGTTTTAATTGTATACTATTATGTTTTATGTCCTGATATTATATATATGTATTGGTTATTTTTGTTAACCCTCCCTGTGGACGTTTTTGAACATTTTTCACATTTCATTTGGCAATAACTTTGGTTGTGTTGGTGAAAATGGCCTGCTTATTTGTAACAAGGCTATTTCTCGATTTATTTTGGAATTCCAATTGAACATTTTCAAATGGGCCTTTAATTCACTGTGTAACAAATCGACTACGCTAATTGACCATTCGGGACAACAATGTCCACTGCAAAAGACTTTGATAAAAACATTATATTAAAATATTTTTTAAACCACTTTTTTGGGTTTAATCTTTAATGCAACTTCAGCCCTAATCACAAATATTAAATTATTTTCAGGATTTTAACCCTTTAACTGCCAATTTGAAAACATGAATTTGCGTTTTCTATGAAAAACGTGCACAAAAAGGCAGATATTTTCCATATAATAAATGTTGGGGGGTTGGCTTTTTTTTTATAACAGTCTCGGAAGACTAGCTACAACATTGATTTTAGTGCATTATTAGTTTTTGCTCAGAATCAGATTAAACAAAAAAACTCCCACATTAGACACTCGCGGACAAAACATTCCCATTCACTCCCATTATAACCACATATTTTGATCTCTCCGCCATACCGGTATATAATCATGCATTTTGTAATGTCAGGGTTGTAGCGCCGAGAGATAGGGAGTCGAAGGTGGTGCAATGAAGGTGCAAAGTTGTCTTTATTCAAGAGCTCCAAAGGACATGTTGTCGGGTCGCAGCCCGGGACGACAAGAGAGCTAAGAAAAGAAGGGCACGCAGTAAGTACACAGGAGGTACCGTAAGCAATAGTGTCCGTGCAGAACAATACCCCCAGCCTGTAGTTCCTAGATTTAATTATGTAAAACAGTGGTCACCACAGGGTTTTATTTTGGAAGAAAATAGTTCAATTTTTCATTTTTACTGTATATCACCAGATGTGACATTTTACCATTGAATGACATGCTTGTCATTTCTTGGTTTCTGGGCCTGTTGTATAATGGGGCCCTGCCAGCCATTGGAATACATGTATGCAACTATGATGTAGGTGTGTTGGTATGGATGTGGAAGAGTGGTATCAGCTGAGAAAATGTGTGTGTTTGTGTGTGTCTGTATGTCAGAGATGGAGTACTCGAGTCCTGGACTCGGACTCGAGTCGGACTCGAGTGCCGATTTTCGGGGGACTCGTGACTCGACTCGGACGCTGATTGACGCGACTCGGACTTGGCCTCGTGAATTCTCGCGCACGGTGACTCGGACTCGGCTCCTGAATTATCGCGTACGCTGACTTGGACTCGTGAATCTTTCCCCCCACGATGACTCGGACTCGACTTGTACATTGACGTTCCGACTTGGACTCGGACTCAAGCTAATTTTCTCTGGAGTCTGATGTCCTCTATCCTGGCGTGTGCACCTGTGAGGCGAGTTTACGGACTGGGCCCCGCTATTCCAGTCTAAAGATGTCTAGAGACACACCCTTCATCGTGCTGTATGCTTTCACACCCTTCTGCTTCCACATTGGAAAAGACTAGCGTTAAATGCTCGTTATGTGGAAACAATATTGAAGAGAAGGCTCCGTAACACATTACTCTAAGGATCGAGTTCAGACAGGCTGTCTTGTACACTATCATCAGAGTAACGTGATCTAATCAATAAATAAAGATTCAGCCGATAACACGACAGCACATGGCTACTTAACATGCAGAATGACATTTTGCATGCTAAGTAGCCATGTGCTTTCTGGGGCTTAATCTTTATTGATAGAATTGAAACATTCACTATAATATTTGTAGCATCCCCGGCTGAATGATGGTCAGACTCTCCAACGGATG
>NW_011348597.1:0-2258 GCF_000735185.1 Notothenia coriiceps
GGCTCTGCCGCAGGTGTACTCGACATTGAGAAACGGCCTCTGTCTTCATGCGGTCACGCTGGTCTTTTATCTTACAAACAATCAAACTTTACACACTGTTCAAACGCTTGGGATTTACTTTGTCAGATTGAATACTTTCCTAAAAGAGATGTTAAGAGAGTTGAAGAATCAAATGATTTGACTTCTGCTGGTCACAGAAGGGAAGGGAATATATAAGAAACCAAAGTCTAAATGGAATTAATGTTTTGTCTTTCTGAATTTGAAATTTGCTTCCATATTATTCTTTTTAATTTGCTCTGTAGGTCTAAATTTAATGTGAATTGAAATCTGTTTTAAAGTCAAGATACAGTTTCGTATCATGTGATTTTTCTTTTTGCTTGGCCAGTCATTTCCACTAAATGCAGCTTCTGACAATTCTTCAACCAGACCACTTTTCAAAAACACAGTTCTGTTGTTCCTAAAGGTTATTTTCAAATGTTCTTGGATGTCTTTTGTGATGGTTTGGTTGCACATAGCATGTTGGGTCACATCTCACCTCAAGTCCGATATTATCCTCATTACCTGTCATTTAGCTTTGCTCTTCAGTTCTGTTTGTTTTTATTTTACTGTCAGTATTTTAAATTAACAAAAAAAAGGTGTTTATTTTGTTGCTTTTGCAAGTCCCCGACTTCCTTGAAAGTATGTCTGTAGAACAAAAAGAAACTATTTTAAAACTAAATAAATAGAGCGTTATTTAATGAGTCTGTTGTACGGCAATTTGATTTCCTTGTCTCTAGAAAACACTGGTTCAGTCTCATGTGCAGTGAATGTGGTTTTCCCTCTCCTGTACTGTGTTCTGTAGGTTTTAGTGCATGTCAATGGTCTGCAGAGGCTACAATCTCAAAGTTCCCACCAGAGGGGTATATCAGTATGTAGTGTCTACTTTAAAGAGTCCTCTCCTGCTGATGTTCAGGGGCCGTATTCACAAAGCATTTTATCTTACCGCTAGGAGTGCTCCTAACTCGCGCTAAAACATTTTACGTAGGAGTTTTTTCTTAAAAGTTATTCACAAAGCCGCTGAGACCTACTCATACTAAGGATAAATCACTAAGAGTGACGCGCCGTTGCTATGGATGACTTCGATTCTCGTGCATGAGTTTAGAAGCGGTCAGTACGGTGATTGGTTGTTCAAAGTAGGCGGTCTCGGTGAAACTCATCCGCAACATCCCACAAACGAGCCCACTAAAACAAGGAAATAGCCTAGGCTAGAAATGTATTCCTATCAAATAGTTATGGGCAGTGCAGTTAGCAGAATACACGCATGATGACAAGTTTGTGCAGACCACGATAATGACGTTGTATATGCACGTTAAAGAGAGAGAGCAAACAATAAAAATACGTAAATTGCATTAAATCAAGGAGGCAATTAAAAGCACCCCGCAAACTATTATCCAATGAGCATATTTCCAGCACTTAAACACTTTCAATAACAGCCCATACCGCCGTTCAAGTCCCCCTATCATGATGAATGAAAACAATCTGCGTGTTGATGGAATGTACTTTCTTTCTATTGACGAACACGTCCTCATCTTTTGATGGCGCAATTATTTTTATGTGCGTCCCGTCAATAGCACCGACCACACCGGGCATACCTGCATTGCCATGAAGTTGGCTTTGATCCTGTGTAGTTGTTGATTGTCCAAAGGAAACCGGGTAAACTGTTGGATGATATGTGGTCTAGAGAGCGCGTTGATGGTTTGGTTTATGGCACAGCTGACTGATGGTTGCGATATTCCTAAATCGTCGGCATTGCAAAGTTGCATTTTCCCTGTTGCTAAATATCGTAGTGTTGCCAAACATTTTATTTCCGGACTAATCGGGTTATTCCTGTTAGTCGGGGATGTTATTGCATCCCGCACTAATTCCACAACAAGTTTGATACCCTCAAGATTTAGCCTATATCTCTTGATCAATTCACAATCTTCCATTGTCTCCAAAACATTTCGTCTCTCAGCCATTTTCAGATTCTTTGTGAATAGGTCTTACTGAGTTAGGAGTCCTCTCGAGGACCTTTAAGCTCTCCCAGACTTAGGTGCTACTTTTAGGCTTAAAAATACTTTGTGAATTGCTCTTAGTGAATACAATTAGGAGTCCTAAATTTAAGACTGACACGCCCATTATGCTTAGGAGTTCTCCTAAATTCGCCAGATAGGAGCTACTTTTAGCCCTAAGATCCTTTGTGAATACGGACCCCTGATCTAGGGGGTACAACTCTAAAA
>NW_011348598.1:0-4860 GCF_000735185.1 Notothenia coriiceps
CCCCTCTTCTTCATGTCTCTTCTACATCAACATGTGTCCCCTCTTCTCCATGTCTCTTCTACATCAACATGTGTCCCCTCTTCTTCATGTCTCTTCTACATCAACATGTGTCCCCTCTTCTTCATGTCTCTTCTACATCAACATGTGTCCCCTCTTCTTCATGTCTCTTCTACATCAACATGTGTCCCCTCTGTGGAAAGAGACTGAAAGTTTCAGGAACAAAGATTCTCTCTCTTTTTGATCCATTTCTATAAAAACCTGTCTGAAAATGAGCTGATCAGATTTTGGCCACTTTATGATGTCATAACGATGTTTTGTCTTGTGTAACCATTAGCCAATCAGCAACCAAGGTAACCCCCCCCCTTATCACCTGAATCTCCTCCTAGAGCTCCATTGAGTAATTTGTAACCAAATGTCTCTCAGAGGGGCGTGGGGAGGGGCTCCTTATTTTCATCTAAAGTAACAGACAGAGAATCAGCACTTTGGAAACAGGGCTGAAACAGAGGGGATTATGGGTAATGCTGCAATGATCTGTTTGGTGTTTCAGCCAATCAGAGACAGGCTCTGTATATATCTGAGACCTGTGATATATTGATGAAACACAGCATAATAGGGGACCTTTAATAAACTTGCCTTGCAGATGGCTCGGGCCCGGCCTCGCTGGTCATCTCTCCGGCCTCGGCTCAGGTGTTTGAGTACAGGAATCTGTCCCTGAGCTGCGGGGATAACAGCAGCGTGGAGGGGTGGAGGATCTTCAGGTCGACCATCACCACCTTCAGCACCAGCGCCACCGGCGTGCCCACCGTGAACCCCGGAGGAAAGACGTCCGGCTGCGGAGACAACTGGGGGAATATCACTTCCTGTGGCTGCAACATCTACACTTCCAAACAGGCCGACACCGCCGTCTACTGGTGTGAGTCTCGGGTGAAGCAGCGCAGCAACAGCCTCAACATCAGCGTCCAGGGTAAAGACAATATACAAAAGAACGATATCATTAGCATGCTAACATTAGCTTGTAAGTTAGCGACACAACAGTTGCACTTATCAAAGTCAAGTCAAAGTCAACTTTATTGTCAATCTTTCAGTTTGTGTGTACAGAGATCGAAATACCCTTTCCCACAATCCCAAATACAATAACAAAGATATATAAAAATATGTATACAAATATGTATATCCTATATATACACAACAGACATATTTGTACATATGCACACATTGAAGACATAAATAAAAGCACAACAATCAATATATACAAAATAACATTCACTTCAATAACTTTGAGAAATGTACATTTAATTATTTGAGGCTTTTTGTATTATTTAAATAAAGTTTTTTTAAAGCCGATATACAAAAGAACCACTTATCAACCCCTGAAAACAAACAATCGGGAGGTCACAATATCATAAATTAAGTATTTGATATTAGTATTCTCTGAACAGGTTTCAGATATTAGCATGCTAATATTAGCTTCTACGTTAGTACAACTTGTCGTCATTTCATTATTTGAGGTTTTTTGTGTTATTTAAATAACGTTTAATTTGATGTATCAAGTTACATCCAGCATTTTCCTTATTGCACCTTTTTATCTAAATGCATTTTAGATATTAGCACGCTAACGTTAGCTTGTCAGATAGCTACACAACATTGTACACTTTACCATTATATCATTATTTAATTTTTTGAGTTTTGTTGAGCTTTAGTGACGTTCATTTTGAATGATCAAGATTCAGGTAAGTTAAGTCCATCGTATTCCTTATTGCATGTTTTGGATTTTAGCAGGATAACGTTAGCTCGTCAGTTAGCTTCAGATACATTTACTAGTTAGTGGGTTTAGTTAAAATCTCCACAAGGTGCTAGCTAGTTTTTACATATGTTTCTCCGTGCTCAGAAACAGCAGTGATCCTGGAGAGTCCGATCCTCGCTGTGATGAAGGGAGACAACGTAACTCTGATGTGTAAAACAAAGGATCGCGATGACCTCCGCGCTGATTTCTACAAAGATGGCTCCTTCCTCAAGACCGGGCCTGCAGGTCACATGACCCTCCACCAAGTTTCCAGCTATGATGAAGGCGTCTACAAGTGTTACATCAGTAATGAAGGAGAGTCTGCAACCAGCTTCTTATTTGTCAGAGGTGAGAGGGGTCGGGGAAATAAAAGTAATCAAAAGTACCCGATTCATCGCCAGGGGGGAAACTGGAATTTCAAAGAGTTGGTCCATTTATGAATACAATTTATTCTGTTTAATAAAATATACAAATTCAAATGAATACAATAAATTAAATAAACACAACTAATTATTTAAGCATAACTTTCCAGGTTGTATAGCCTAATTGTAGTCCTTAATAATAACAAATACAGTCATTGTATGTTTTGATTGTAAAGTGATGCACCTGTACCCATTCACAGTGACATCTGGTGGTTCATATAGGAATGTTTTTTTTATTTTTATAACTGCATTAAATGCACTTCTTGTAAATAAAGGCATTATTTAAAATGACATGTAAAGTTAAGGTTGGTTAATTTATTAAGCACATCATTTCAAGTAAGAAATATAAAGTCATGTCCTACGTACAAAAACCTGAAACTTGTGGTAGTCCTAGAGTTATTCATCTACGTTTAAGAGTTTGAACTTTTGTGTGAATCAGATATTTGTGTTTTTTATTAAAAGTTGTTGAATTTTTTGGCCCCAAAAGTATGCTTCAGTGTAGTCAAATATGGAAAATGTGTAATGTTTCTGTAGGTGCCACCGCTCCCCGTACAGACTGGGTCTGGTTAGTGCTGACGGTGTTACGCCACCTGGTGGTTTTCTCCCCGTACTGCGCCTCCACCTTCCTCGTGGTGTCCATTTACAGACGCAACCCCCCAGGTAACACTCACCTAACAATGTGCTGATGTGAAGCAGGTTTAAACTGTTCATATTTTGCTTTGTCAATCCATAAAACTTCACTTTTTATAGCCCAATATTGAAAAACGACACATTTGACTTTTTCCAGCAGATAAGTAAAAACCTTCCTGAAGATAGGGAGTCCTCTCCAATCACTGATAAAAGTAATAATCCTGATTTTAAAATAATTGATCGGATATATAACACATTTATTTTGCGACTCTGCAGGAAGAAGGAAGGACGACGAGGCAACGGACGGACAAAACGACGACGTCACCACCGAGTATAACTTCTGAACCTTTAGAGACCGGGATAGTTTTTTTTGTTGACAAAATATTTTCCAAGTTTTGATTTTGCCACATTATTTACGATGTGAATGAAGCCCTGTGAATATATGGGATGAAAGAAAGCTGTAATATCGCTCAGTCGATTATTTCGAGCTTCTACACTGCAGTCAAAGGCATCAGGGAGGGACTCATTTGAAACAAGAGAGACTTTGGTGAAATTATTTTACATGTCAAAATATTTTTCCAATTTGTTGTTTTTGTTACTAGAATTTCCACCCGAAACGCAAAAATCAAGCGGCTCAACGGTGGTGTGATTTAGTTTCTAAACAAGCACAGCGACTAAAGGCATCAACGGAACAGAGTTGATCATAACGATGCTCATAACAACTAAAACACAGAGACCCTGAACAAGGACAACACCTTTCTTAACTCAGGCTTTTTTCGGGGGTTAATAACAACTCATGTGCACGTCAACATATGTTTTTAAACAGCTGTTTTCACGAGTTCTTTCACGCAAGAATTTAGCACCGAGGAATGAGGATTATAAAAGTACAACACGGAGACTCCAAACCAAGATGGAGTTTTTCCTGCAATTAATTTAACGTTAAAATATAACTGTTGTTTCACCAAGAACCTGAGTATTATCTAGCATAGAAACACTGTGTCATCCGTCGATCCACTCCTTCCTCCGAGCCTTTCACAATAAAAGCCCTAAGCATTGACGGATCCACTTATCGACATGTCCTACAGGGAGAAATAACACGAATCCTGCGATCGATCCTCTGCCAGAAAAACCTTTATTGAAAAGTTAAAAAACGTCTACAATGTGCGCTGTTGTTAGTACGAAGGGATTTGATGCAACATGTTCTTGTTGGCTGTTCGTCACGACCTCGGTGTGTATTTGATTTTTCCTACTCTATGTTGTCTGTAAAGTTTTTCTACATTTCTTTTTTGTAAACTGTATTAAATATTTGTTGATGAAAGTAAAGTCTGAACAGTTCGTTGCTTTAATTATTTTCCCTTATTCCTGACTCCTGAGTTCCTATCAACGGTGGGAGAAGTACTCAGATCTTGTACTTGAGTAAAAGTAGAAGTACTCAGATCTTGTACTTGAGTAAAAGTAGAAGTACTCAGATCTTGTTCTTGAGTAAAAGTAGAAGTACTCAGATCTTGTACTTGAGTAAAAGTAGAAGTACTCAGATCTTCTACTTGAGTAAAAGTAGAAGTACTCAGATCTTGTACTTGAGTAAAAGTAGAAGTACTCAGATCTTGTACTTGAGTAAAAGTAAAAGTACTCAGATCTTGTACTTGAGTAAAAGTAGAAGTACTCTGATATTTTACTTGAGTAAAAGTAGAAGTACTCAGATCTTGTACTTGAGTAAAAGTAGAAGTACTCAGATCTTGTACTTGAGTAAAAGTAGAAGTACTCAGATCTTGTACTTGAGTAAAAGTAGAAGTACTCTGATATTTTACTTGAGTAAAAGTAGAAGTACTCAGATCTTGTACTGGAGTAAAAGTAAAAGTACTCAGATCTTGTACTTGAGTAAAAGTAGAAGTACTCAGATCTTGTACTTGAGTAAAAGTAGAAGTACTCAGATCTTGTACTTGAGTAAAAGTAGAAGTACTCAGATCTTGTACTTGAGTAAAAGTAGAAGTACCAGAGTGTAGGAATACTCTGTTACAGTAAAAG
>NW_011348599.1:0-1114 GCF_000735185.1 Notothenia coriiceps
GTCTTTGTCTGTGAGAGCTTGACGGCTCCCTGTAGTGCCAGAGAACACAGTGCAGAGCTCTAACAACAGCTGTTAGCTTTCCAGCAGCAGGCTGGTCTCTGCATTCCTCATCAATGTCTCAATCCCTGACATCTTGGCTGGAATCTGTATTTCCCACCACTTTCAAGCCCACAAATTCCTAGCAAATCACTAAAGGGTCTGGGCTGACTCATGGGAGCTTTAATCCCAAACAGCAACGTGGATCAATCAAGGCCCATGAAAACTGAACATTGAGAAAGTGGTATGGCATGGAGACCAGTCCACACTCTAGTTCTAATACCTTTAAACCTCAACAGTATATACCTCTACTTGACACTGGCCATCCTGCTTTCACTAGACACATTTTCAAAAAAATAATTAAATGTACAGTTGAAAAAATAATCCTCTCTCAAGGTTCACGTTCACACTTGGTTTGGAGCTTTTTACCGTATCACATGGTCCTTATCCATGTGTCTTGTCATTTGTCAAGAGTGAACTGACAAGTTTCATTTCACCAAAACAAACTCAATCCGCTGATGTAGACGTTTTAGTGGAGAGCTCCAACGGAAGCGAGTAGGTAGACCTTGAGCAGTGACCAGTGTTACCCCTCAGGTAACATAAAACTGAACGACCCTTTAGAGCCAGATCTAGGTTGGTTTGTTGCGGGCTAAACGGGGGTGCAACATGGTGTCTCCAATGAAGAGGATAGCATCCTGTGTAGAGATAAAGGGATAATTCTAAGCTAATGAAAACGCAACAATTCTCAGTTTCAGCTGATGCTACACTAATGAAAGCATAGTTATGGGTGATGAACAGTGTTGGGTGTAACGTAGGGTTACGTATGGTAACCCATGTTATATAAACTCAGCGGAGCCCTCTACTGGACTTTATGGGTGCTCCCCTCGATCCTATCTATGCACGCTGAGATTATTTCACTGAGACTCATACCCGTAGCCGGCCCCCTGGGCGGGCCTACCTGAATGCGCGCGCATCCACCACATAAGAGGCGGCCTCGCCCGTTCACTGCTATCCCTTTACTTTCTCCTTTAGCTGAGCAGCATAGGGCAGCAGTGCTCCATAAGTAGAGGGCTCCGCT
>NW_011348600.1:0-4270 GCF_000735185.1 Notothenia coriiceps
TCCACAGCTCTTCATTTCAGTGTCTTTGAGGGCCTCCTTCACATGTCCAAGGTTAAGGACAAGCACAGCCATGACTTGACACATCATTTTCACATGATTTAACAAGAACAATCTAAGATTAATAATGAATAAATAATCAATGAATCATAACATTATAAAGAGTATATTTATACAATGGGCCCTACTGGGGCCCTATTGCAAAAAAAAAGAATTAAAGGAACACTTTGAAAACACATCAGATCTGAATGGGAAAATAAATGATGCTGGATATCTACTGATTTTGACTGGGTAATGTGTAAGGAACAAAATAATGCCACATCATTTGATGGAACTTAAAATGATCAACCTACAGATGGCTGAATTCAATGACACCCCTAAAATCAAAGTTGAAAAATGATGCGGCAGGCTAGTCCATTTTGCTGAAATTTCATTCCAGCAACTCAAAATGGTACTCAGTGCTGTGTATTATCCCCACTATGCTCCTATGAGATGACGGATGGTGTTGTGGGGTATCGCCTCCCAGAACTTGACCAGGGCATCACTGAGCTCCTGGACAGTCTGAGGTGCAACCTGGTAGGCATCGGACGGACCGAAACATAATATCCCAGAGGTGTTCTATTGGAATTAGGTCATGCGAGCGTGGGGTACAGTCAATTGTGTCAATTCCTTCATCCTCCTGGAACTGCCTGCATACTCTCGCAACATGAGGCCGTGCATTGTAGTGCACCAGGAGGAACCCAGGACTCACTGCACCAGCGTAGGGTCTGACAATGGGTCCAAGGATTTCATCTCGATACCTAATGGCAGTCAGGGTGCTGTTATCTAGCCAGTAGATGCCTGTGCGTCCCTCCATAGATATGCCTCCCCAGACCATCACTAAACCACAACCAAAGCGGTCATATTAAACAATGGTACAGGCCATTCACACCAGTGGCCTGCTGGATGTCATTTTGTAGGGCTCTGGCAGTGCTCATCCTGTTCCTCTTGGCACAGAAGAGCAAATACCAGTCCTGCTGATGGGTTGAGGACCTTCTACGGCCCTGTCCAGCTCTCCTAGAGTACCTGCCTGTCTCCTGGAATCTCTTCCATGCGCTTCAGACTGTGCTGGGAGACACAGCAAACCTTAGGGCAATGTCACATATTTATGTGCCATCCTGGAGGAGTAAGACTGCCTTTGTAACCTCTGAAGGGTCCAGGTACCTGACACTAGCCAAATGCAAAACTAGTGAGAAACAGTCAGAAAAGAAGAGAAGGGAAACAATTTCAGTGGCCTCCACCTGGAAAACCATTCCTGTTTTGGGGGTCGTCTCATTGTTGCCCCTCTTGTGCACCGGTACATGTACATGTCATTTCATTAACACCAAAGCAGCATCAACTGATTAACAACCCCATCTTCTACTTAACTGACCAGAACAATGTCCCAGAAGTTGAATTTACTTAATGCTTTTCTCTGATTAAAAAGTGTTCCTTTAATTTTTTCTAACAGTTTATTTGTATATGCTTGATATAGCCAATTGTTTTTATTCCAATCAAATCAGTCATATAAAGATGACAGCCTTATTCCAAAATTCAAGATTAACCAGGTTCTCCAGAGAATACAATGATTTGAGTGATATTCTTCAGACTTTCCGTTGTCCTTCGTCATGACACATCATGAAACTACAAACAGTATTTTATTTGATAATTTAAGCCAGTTGTATATTTTTAACTCTTATTGTTAGAAAGGTCATAGCACAAAATGTTTGACCTTATGCATACATACGTACTTATGCATTCTCTATTGGCCCCTTGCCCACATCCACAGCTATTCTGCTACCTTCACGGGCACTCCTCATATGACCAGAGAAAGTCTTTGATAAAGTTAAAGCACAAACTGATCATTTGAGTCATTTGGAAATCCATGTTCATAATCCAGAGAGCTTGTAGATGTTCTAAGGGACAATACAGACACAAGGAGTCTGACAGCACAGCTCCACCAACAGAAACATGTGTTTCAGGTCTCCCTTGAAAAAGAGATCTATGATCTCAATGGGACCAGTCTGGTTAAATAAAGGTTTGAAATGAAATGAAATGTAGTCTGGACTAAGAACCATCTCTTCCAAATTAACCTTCTATGCACGGTTTGAAATCAACAATGGCTTAGGATGCACCGAAGGCCAAGGGAAACCGGCCTACTTGTACTATCCAGAGCAGATGTGTTCCAGTGTTAATTTCGTCAACGAAAACTATGACGAAAAATGTTCGTCAACGACCTTTTTTAAGACGAGACGATGACGAGCTAAAAACAGATTCTTGATAACGAAAACTTTGACGAAATATATTTTAGTTTTCCTTGACGAGACGAGACGGGACTAAGGTGTTAATGGTGGACTATCGGACATTCAAAATGCAGGGTATTTCTCCCCAATTGTCCGTCTTGTCTGTCAAAATGCATCTTACGTTTCTAACTTGCAATATCATTATTTCCGCTCTCTTCACTCCAGAAGAGCGATCTCCCTGTGTCTCTCTGTGAGAGAGAGGGGGCGGGGCACACAGAGATCTGCCGGGGACGGAGCGTTCAGAAGTATAGAGACACTCTACAAGGCTCGATGTGGACAAAGCTCGTTTGCCATTAGTGTTTTCCCGTTAGCGCGTTGACACGAGTAGAGTAGTCTGTCCAAACAGCCGGCCAAAAGGCGTCCTATTCAGTCAGAGAAATGCACAATTTTCGACTTCCTTAACTCGTAGCTCTGTTGCCCCAATTACGAGTAACGTTATCACATCAGGGGCCGTATTCACAAAGCATTTTATCTTACCGCTAGGAGTGCTCCTAACTCGCGCTAAAACATTGTACGTAGGAGTTTTTTCTTAAAAGTTATTCACAAAGCCGCTGAGACCTACTCATACTAAGGATAAATCGCTAAGAGTGAACTAAGAGTGACGCGCCGTTGCTATGGATTACGTCGATTCTCGTGCATGAGTTTAGAAGCGGTCAGTCCGGTGATTGGTTGTTCAGAGCAGGCGGTCTCGGTGAAACTCATCCGCAACATCCCACAAACGAGCCCACTAAATCACCTAAAAACAAGGAAATAGCCTAGGCTAGAAATATATTCCTATCAAATAGTTATGGACAGTGCAGTTAGCAGAATAAACGCATGATGACAAGTTTGTGCAGACTACGATAATGACGTTGTATATGCACGTTAAAGAGAGAGAGCAAACAATAAAAATACGTAAATTGCATTAAATCTAGGTGTCAATTAAAAGCACCCTGCAAACTATTATCCAATGAGCATATTTCCAGCACTTAAACTCTTTCAATAACAGCCCATACCGCCGTTAAGCCCCCTATCATGATGAATGAAAACAATCTGCGTGTTGATGGAATGTACTTTCTTTCTATTGACGAACACGTCCTCATCTTTTATGGCGCAATTATTTTATGTGCGTCCCGTCAATAGCACCGACCCACCGGGCATACCTGCATTGCCATGAAGTTGGCTTTGATCCTGTGTAGTTGTTGATTGTCCAAAGGAAACCGGATAAACTGTTCGATGATATGTGGTCTAGAGAGCGCGTTGATGGTTTGGTTTATGGCACGGCTGACTGATGATTGCGATATTACTAAATCGTCGGCATTGCAAAGTTGCATTTTCCCTGTTGCTAAATATCGTAGTGTTGCCAAACATTTTATTTCCGGACTAATAGGGTTATTCCTGTTAGTCGGGGATGTTATTGCATTCCGCACTAATTCCACAACAAGTTTTGATACCCTCACGATTTTAGCCTATATCTCTTGATCAATTCACAGTCTTCCATTGTCTCCAAAACATTTCGTCTCGCAGCCATTTTCAGATTCTTTGTGAATAGGTCTTACTGAGTTAGGAGTCCTCTCGAGGACTTTTAAGCTCTCCTAAACTTAGGTGCTACTTTTAGGCCTAAAATACTTTGTGAATTGCTCTTAGTGAATAAAATTAGGAGTCCTAAATTTAAGACTGACACGCCCATTATGTTTAGGAGTTTCTCCTAAATTCGCCAGCTAGGAGCTACTTTTAGCCCTAAGATCCTTTGTGAATACGGCCCCTGAACATCAGCAGGAGAGGACTCTTTAAAGAAGATGCACTGAAATTCTTTGTTTTGTTTACACCAGTAGATGAACTCCTGTCATTTCTGCTATGACACTTGATGGAAATTATTATAGATGCAACAGCTTTAAACAAAACATTTTAACCTGTATCACAATGTGTTGCAGGTAAACGCAGAATTCACCCGCATCAAGACCGTTTCACTG
>NW_011348601.1:0-4318 GCF_000735185.1 Notothenia coriiceps
TATGCGTATTCAGCAGTATTCACTTTCTCCACTAAACGGCTCACTGCAGCTCCTCCCCCCCCCGCCCCTCCGTGATTTCCTTGTTTAGCGATACACGGCCAAACTCAACCTGAACACACAAAGGCACAGCCGAAATAAAAACAATAAGTGTGGCTTGATATTGAGTAAGAAAAGGGTTTATAGGTTGATAAACACTGTGAGAATGGGTCTGCAGAGAGAATTTCGTTTGATCCCAACTGTCTTTTATCAGCCTGCAGCAGAAATCAGCAGGGCTGCCTGCACTGCGTGTGTGTGTGTGTGGAATGGTCAATTTGGACCAATCAGCAGGGGCGTAACGTAACGGCTCCGCGGACGTAACGTAACGGCTCCGCGGACGTAATGTAACGGCTCCACGGATTGGCCCATTTAGTTCCGGGTACGTGCTTTCTTTGGGGAGGTATTTTCTGCTTTAGAGTTTTACTCAATACAGGGTGTACTTTGAGGGTTTTGACTCTGCACACCGTTTACATCCAGAAAAACCTTCATAACACACAAGGAGACGGGTAATAACCGGAAAAGCATGACATGTGACCTTTAAAATGTGACTTTTCCTTCCTTGTAGTGTGTCCAAGCAGCAGGCCATCGTCCCCGGTCAGTGCTATGAGCTGGAGGACAGCTCGAGCAGCTTCAAAGACTTCCACGGCTCCAGGAACAACCGCTTCACCTCGCCAGAGCAGGCGGCCAAAAACCGCATCCAGCACCCGAGCAACGTGCTGCACTTCTTCAACGCTCAGCCAGACGTCACGCCGGAGATCTTCACTCAGGTCTGTAGAAGAGGCCTGGTTCATACCAGTTTTTTAAATGTACATTGACTCTTGATTAAAGAACAGGCAACATTCTTCATCACTGCAGATTTGTATTTGGTTGAACTGAAATTTTAAAAGTATTTTTTCATGTACTATAAATAATGGTTTCAAGCTGAGACTGTCAGAATACAAGCATGTAATTCCCTAATAAGAGTTTATTCTTTGCAGATTTGTGAGGAGCTTGGTGTCAAGAATCCCGTCAACGTCAAAATGTTCACAGGAAAGAGTAAGCTGCTTTGATATTGCTCATGCTTTATTTTTGTTCACTTTTGAACTCGCTGACTATGTATAGAAAACTCTGGAAGCCCTCAATAGACATGGGGAAAAAAACTGAAACATTTTTCCAGCCAGGCTGGACGTACACAAACATTGAATGTTGAGATGCACTGTTCTCTGCACATAGAAATGTTCCTGTAGTTAAAGTGACCTCTGACCCCCAGGTGGAGCAGCTCCCAGTGACCGCAGTGCTTCAGGGCTGCTAGAGTGGGAGTCCATCAATGATGCCATGGAGGCTCTGGCATTGATAAACCACTTCCAGATGAAAAATGCAGGTAAGGAAAAGCCCCTGAGAATGTAGGAGGTCTCAACCCTGACTGAGCAGGATTCAGACAAAGAACTTAAATAAAATAAATCCCAGATGTTGTTTCGGGTACTTTTTTTTTTTTTTTTTAACTGTCCAGTTTGACTGACAGTAACTTGGACGAGGGCAGTTTGATGTTGTCATGGAAACACCACTGATAGGTGTTAGTCTGAAGACCGAGTCCTCTCTCAGGTCATGTTTTTGTGTAATGTCTCTTGTTTCTTTTTTTCCAGCTGGTCCTTACCCGTACACCCTGAAACTCTGCTTCTCCACCGTTCAGCACGCCAACTAGGAGCAGCTGGTATAATGAAGATTGGTCCACCATTCCCATGTTCACATGTACTTGGACCATGACTGCTTGCAACACTTGTAGAGAAATTAGATTTTCAAATGCTGTGAAAAATGTTCACATTGTAATTGATCCTTAAAGTAAAACTCCTATTTGGTATATTAGACAGATCTAACAAATGCATTGAAAAGTTTTGATATTTATCCCCCACATGTGTTGTAGAGTGTTGGTACCTGCGTGTCTTCAATAATATGTTCCCCTTTTTACTTTTTGTATTATGCTTATACAGTAACATAACATGAGAACATATTTGAAAGACTTGGTTTTATTTTCAGTTGGTTCAGTGGCAGTAGATAACAAAGTTTTGTTAGAATTGTCTTTTGAAACTTTTATTATTCACATTTTTGTTTTGTTTTGATTTTACCTATTCAGATCTGGGTCTCTGTGTCTGATATGCAGATGGATAATTGTTTTGTTCTAAGAAAATAAAATAAACAATTTAAGTTTAGTTTATTCTGCCATCCTTTTGAAAGTGTGTCTTCTGTCAAATGAAGTCTACATATCTGCAGTGACTGTTTCTCGGCCATAGCAATAAATGTAGATATATCAAGACCAAATAAGTCTTAAATGTATACTACATACTCATTATGAAAACTATGCAGTGTATGCATATAGTGACGAATAATACAAACCAGACTCGTTTGTGAAGTGTGAGATATTGAATCCAGATATGATGGTTTAACCACTGCAACTCTCCATATATTGCCATTTCGTCAGAATCAGGAATCCCTTAGTCCCACAGCGGGGAAATTAACATTGTTACAGCAAAATTGGCATGCAATAATACAGAATAAGCTAATAATATATAAAAGGAAAGCACACATGAGTTATAGAATATAAAAAAGACAAGTTGGTAAGAACACATACAAGGCAAAACAAATTGTGAAAATAGGGTGTTAAGCAGCAACTCAACACCACTATGTAAGGTAAGGCAGTCTTGTTGTGTGAGGGTCTACCAGGGGCCGTGGTGGGTCTCTACAGCCTGACTGTTGTCGCAAGGAGTGCAGCAGTCTGTCACTGGATGAGCTGCACAGTGAGGACAGGGTGTCCTGGAGGGGGTGGGACACATTGTCTAGCAGGGAAGACGGCTTGGCTGCCATTCTCCTGTCTCCCACCACCTCCAGTGTCCAGGGGCCTACTGTCTCCCACCACCACCTCCACAGTGAGGACTCCTGTCTCCCACCACCTCCTCTCCTCCACAGTGTCCAGAGGACTCCTGTCTCCCACCACCTCCACAGTGAGGACTCCTCTCTGCAACCACCTCCACAGTGAGGACTCCTGTCTGCAACCACCTCCACAGTGAGGACTCCTGTCTGCAACCACCTCCACAATGGATGTCAAGTAATGTAAAACCACCAGACTCAGGGACAGTTTCATCCCCAGACCATAAGACTTAAACACCCGAACTTTGAAACAACATCCATAACATTAATCTGGCTGCTACTTACAAATTATTGATCCAATGTCATATTCCAATCCCTTGTAGACTCTTATTGCACTATTTCACTATTTTTTATTGACTTGCACTATTTTTTCTGCTTTAATGTGTCGCACTGTTGGAGGAGCCTGTGACCTAAGATTTTCATCGTCATAACTACACAGTAGCTATGTACGTATGACCATTAAAAGCCTTGAACCTTGAACTATTAGTTATCTTTCATAAAATATCATATATTTTTTTAGGTAAAATAATTGTAAAATAAGACGTACATGAATCAGATTAGCAAAAGCCTGTTGAGTTGTGAGGCATGTGTAAAGTTGTCCACAGTAAACGTGCTCCTAACTGCAAACACAAATCAAAGGTTCCTATCAAAATCCATAGTGAATGCTTGGTCCAAATCGCTGTTCAAATAATCATTTTTAACAAAATGATTAGTATGTCTTTTATTTTATCATCACACTTGAACACATGGGTCAAAAATGACCCATGTGTGTCAACCTTTATTTTAAATTTAAAAAAAAACATGATATTTAATGAATACTTTGAAGTGTCGGGAGTGTCAGCCTCACTCGCTCGCGGAGTCTGTCTGCGCGCGCGTGAAAAGTTTCTCACACTTTGGGACTTTGATTGACAGCTGCCAGGTTTGATAAATGCCTGAACCATCAATTAATTTGATATAAAAAAATGACACATTCATTCTAGGAGTGTAGTGCTTTTACAAACACTATAGTAATAATATGCATTCATTATGACAATATCATACTATTACTATAGGAGTGTTCTATAGTGTGTTCAAAAAACAACTACAGAAACACTATATATTATACTATAGTAGTACTATTTAAAATAATAGTCTTAATACGAAAACACCAACAAAAAACCTATAGTAGTACTTTTACAAACACTATAGTAATAATATGCATTCACTATGACAATATCATGATATTACTAGGAGTGTTCTATAGTGTGTTTAAAAAACAACTACGAAACACTATATATTATAGTTATACTATTTAAAATAATATAGGAATACTACAAAGATCTAGATACATAGTATTACTATTGAAATATTATAGGGCTACTATAGCTAATAAAATGGCACT
>NW_011348602.1:0-392 GCF_000735185.1 Notothenia coriiceps
AGAAAATAGCTCGAAATAAGGTCTGTGGTTGAAACACATTTAAGAGACGTTTTGTTCAGCCGGATAATCTCCACATGTCTACACTACTTTTATCATTTTCTAATCATAAATCTAGTCGCCAGACGCAAAATGCTAACGTTACGCTATAAAGGAACTACAGCCGAGTACAGCAGCACAACGTCACGCCAACTTAAGATCCATATTAAAATTACAGATTCCAAATGGTACAAGTTGAAGCGTTTGTTTGAACAGTCTGCAGGAGGCAGGTACTTGCTCTCAAGCAGAACAGGGCAAAACTAACTTAGAGGAGTGTTCACGTGCTCGGTGTCACTGCTGATGGATTTAAAGGTCCCATGTCATGGCCATTTCCACTGATCATAATTCCATTGTTG
>NW_011348603.1:0-2841 GCF_000735185.1 Notothenia coriiceps
TTTTTAAGTCCCAGTCCGCCCCTGCTAGGACCCCTCTAAGTACATTTGTCAACCGATTTCAGTCTCTACTCTGATGTAACAGTCTGAAAGGAGGGCTCTCTCTCAGATTGTGCGTAGGAAGAGATTGTGTGTTGTTCGTTGAGAGAAAAGAGAATGCAGGTGCTTTTTAATCCAATGTAAGAGCCACTTGCAACTAATAGAAAACCATCGAAGCATCACTTTGTTTGTCACTCAAAGATCACTGGAGCTAGTTAGGTTGTTTATAAGGATGCTAATAAGGATAATTCTTTGGACTAAGCTCTTTCAGACATTTACATAAAAAATCTTCACACTCTCTCACAGCTTATTACGAGACACATAATGCTGTGAATTTCTACTATATTTCTCTGCCTGGCTGTTCTGGGTCTTTTTAGGTTACAGCGCTCTAAGCAGGTTTATCCATGCCCTAAACTATGACTGGGCGAAAGGAAAGCCCCCGTATAATCCCCTCTAATACCTGTTTACAGCTCAGTCTGACGGCCTTTTATAAGCTAATTTATTTAAAATAGGACTATAACAAATAATTAACGCAAGGAAAGGATTCTGCCAAGCCAATTAACCTGCGCCTCACGCTGCATTGTTTGACGCTCCGTTGCTTTCCTGCCATCGGGAAAAAATATCTGCAGCCCCTTCCTGGAGGTCAAGCTAATCACACGTTGCTTAATTAGCTCGTTAATGGTGCAATGCTGTGACAATGTCCATACACGATGGAGTGTTAGTGCGCTGTGATTGGTTGTAATCTCCACATTTTTTTCCCTTCGCGGTACCTTGCTCCACCAGGAAGTTAGGAGTACGTTTATGAATCAGATTATAACATCTTAAGGAGACATCGGGCCTCAGCACTGAATATGTGACTATGGGAATCTGAACCTCTGCAGACACTTCTTAAAAGGCCCCTCAGAATAAGCAGTGCATCAGGACCGTGCACTGCACATAGCTTACATTCCTTATGGGAGAAAGAAAAACGCATTTCAGTCTAAAGGTCAGATTTTCACGGATTGTCAGATGTTGGTGTTTCTTTTTGCTTAAGATTTTATTTCTAGGTGGAAGAGATTTGCAAGCTAAATATTTTCAAGTTTGCACGGGTAATGGGGTGTGGTTAAAGGGGCCATATTATGCACATTTTCAGGTTCATATTAGTATGTAGTGTCTTTACACAAAAACCTAACTCACTACAGGAAAAGGAAAACCCAAAAAGCATAATTTAATACTTTTTCAGTTTTTTGATTAATTGCTTTTTGGTGCGAACACTGCTGTCACATCACACAGCAGACATTGCAGTTGTTGCAAAACTATGAGACCAGTGATGAGTATTTAATAACCCCTGAACCATCTGATCTAAATTCTGCCCTGGAGATAAACAGCACCTTCGCTGGGAAACATCCACACAGTCTGTGCCCTAAGCAATAAACTGATATTCATAGTTAGTCATTTATACCAGTAGTTACCTTGGATATTAGTCATACGGCTAAACAGACAGAACGAAGAGCCCCACTCAAATGTCATTAATGGAAAATCTATAAAAAAAGATGCATTGCTTTAAGAGACAACTTCTCTCTGTGTGTGTGTGTGTGTGTGTGTGTGTGTGTGTGTGTGTGTGTGTGTGTGTGTGTGTGTGTGTGTGTGTGTGTGTGTGTGGAGAGCATTGATGCAGCCTTTGTATTCCATCCAGCAGGCTCACACTGCATTACATTATCGGACAAAGGTGAAGCATTATCCATGATTTAGATTTCCACTGGGACGGCTGGCGGAGAGAGAAAGAGAGCGAGAGAGAGAGAGGGACAGATAGAGAGAGAGAGAGAGAGAGAGGGACATATATATATATATATATAGAGAGAGAGGGACAGATATATATATAGAGAGAGAGAGAGGGAGAGAAAGAAAGAAAGAGAGAGAGAGAGAGAAAGAGAGAGAGAGAAAGAAAGAGAGAAATAGAGAGAGAGAGGGAGAGAGAGAGATGGAGAGGGAGAGAGAGAGAGGGAGATAGAGAGGGGAGAGAGAGAGAGAGATGGAGAGGGAGAGAGAGAGGGAGATAGAGAGGGGAGAGAGAGAGAGATAGAGAGGGAGAGAGAGAGAGGGACAGGTAGAGAGAGAGAGGGAGAGAGAAAGAGAGAGAGAGAGAGAGAGGGGAAAGAGAGAGATAGAGAGGGACAGATAGAGAGAAAGAGAGAGAAAGAGAGAGAGAGAGGGACAGATAGAGAGAAAGAGGGAGAAAGAGAGAGAGAGAAAGAGAAAGAGAGAGAGAGAGAGAGAGAGAGAGAGAGAGAGAGAGAGAGAGAGAGAGAGAGAGAGAGGCTCATTCTTCTGAAGCACAAAGAATAATTATTCTGGTCAATTATATATTTTTTTCATAAGTAAATGGAGCAATGGTAAAAAAGGAATGCAGAATCCCAATGTCCGCCCTAAATTGAATTCGGCCTGGCTCGCAGTAATGTTGCTGTAATCTAATGACACAAAGACCCAAAATAAATCTCCATTTGTTTGTTTCCCCGGGGATCAGGATTAAAGCCAGTCACATTACAGTCTGGACCTCACTGAGAGGAGCAGAGGCTCCTTCTTATACAACTCAGTCCAGATAATTAACCAGTCAGTGGACAGCTGAAGACACGTCTTTTTAGATTAGCTTGTTATTAGCAACCCCCCGCTTTAAATGTTCTTTTAGTCTTTATTACTTTATAGAGAGAGCTGCAGTGACGCGTCTTAAAACCTGGAAGTAAACTGCTTCAGATTCCCTCGACAAAAACGCAATGCAATCTCTCCATAGGATTTTGGAAAATAGCTGGAAATAAGGTCTGTGGTTGA
>NW_011348604.1:0-405 GCF_000735185.1 Notothenia coriiceps
CCCTGCGCGACGACGTCACCGCCGAGCTGCAAAAGCTCTTGGACACGGGCATCATCGAACGCATCGATGCTTCCCCGTGGATTTCAAACCTGGTGGTGGTGAAGAAGATGTCAGGGGGCCTGCGCCCGTGCATCAACCTCAGGCCGGTGAACAAGGCCGTGATACCTGACAGGCATCCGCTGCCCACAGTGGAGGAGCTAGCCGCACAATTCTACGGCTCTTCCATGTTCACAAAACTAGACCTACGCCAAGCTACCTGCAGGTTCCGCTGCACCCTGGCAGTCGCAGCCTTACAGCTTTCGTGACGCATGTCGGAGTGTTTTGCTGCACACGCATGCCCTTCGGCCTCAGCTCGGCCCCCAGCTGTTTCCAAAAGATCATGACCACCATCTTCGCCGGCATCCC
>NW_011348605.1:0-2666 GCF_000735185.1 Notothenia coriiceps
CAGTTCGACAGCCTCCTCAGTGATAAAGACATCACCTGTAGCCTACCATATCACACTGAAGTAAGGTGGTTGAGCCGAGGTGCCGTGCTGAAGCGTTTTTCTGATCTACGCGAGGAAACTCGACAGTTCATGGAGAAAAAGGGTAAGCCAGTGCATGAATTAAAAAACCCAGAATGGCTGCAGGACCTTGCATTTATGGTGGATATTTCAGAGCACTTGAATAATCTGAACATAACGATGCAAGGTCGTAAAAAAGTTGTCACAGAATATTATGACAGCATACGCGCATTTAAATTGAGGCTGGCTTTGTGGGAGACACAGCTGTCAAGTGGTGACCCTGCTCACTTCCCTCGTCTAAGAAATGTGCATATGACCGGAGTTACTGCTGACATGAGTCGGTACAAAGACAAAATTACCGAATTGCTGCGGGAGTTTGAGCGGCGGTTTCAGGTCTTTGGTGAGCTTGAGACAGAGTTTGCAGTTTTTCGCTCGCCATTTGCAGTTAAGGCTGTGGATCTGCCCGTCGACATACAACTTGAGATAATCGACTTACAATGTGATTAGGATTTAAAGGACAAATTTGTAGTATGTGGCCCCTTAACTGAAATGAGTTTGCCATTTTTTTGTAATAATGGCTCATATTTGACCCAAGGACAACAAGAAGGTTAAAGAGGGATGGCTCCATCTTTTCATCCAGGATCCAGCTGTGGTGCTCCCTGATGCTTTGTACTTTTGTCAACATCAAGTGAGTTACAATGTCTTCTTGATTTCAATTTGTTTACGTAAAAGATGCTGTCCATTTTATCTGCATGGAGAATTCACTTTTTTTCTGCTGCTTGCAAGTCAAACTTGCACTACAGGAATCAAACTGTTCTGTTTTGTTTGTCATGTTGCATCATGGACTAGACTACAACTGCATATCAGTGTGCTACCCTGTGCTTCTGAATGACAATAAATGATCTTAAATCCTATAATTTTGATGCCACAGTATAATTTTTCTTAGAGAGGGTTTGGTGCCGGCATGCCTACCCACAGTTTCTGCTATGAGACATGTGAAGTAAGGTCTTGTGATATAAAACCAGTTGGTTAAGACCAGCAGATATTGTTAACGCGACACCAGTTGTGTTTCTCACTGGGATTAAAGTCAGTGTTCCAACATTTAGCTGTCAAAGCTGTAGGCTGGGCTAAAATAAAAAAGACCAGAAACTAACTTCCACTGCTGAAGAGATCAAAGTTTGCCTGACTTCTTCATCTGGTTATCATTATGTTTGATTTTATGTGTAGCTACATTTAACCATCTTAGCATAGTTCAGAAACTCTTTTTCTTCGAGAAGGCCTTCAAAAAACCTGAACCCGAGTGCTCTCCCTTGATCCCTTCTTTAGTTATCCTCCATACCTGAATGCAGTAAACTTATTTTCTCCTGTGAGTCCTCAGCTTTCTGTCACAGGATGTTCCTCCTTTTTGGAAGTAAAGCAACTTTTCTGAGAGGCTGTGTTAAAGCGTTCCCTACCTGTGAGCTCCTCCTTGTGGCACTAAGTTACTCAGGGAGCTCTTTTTAAAAGATGTCCTTTCGGTTCCAAGCTCTGTCTTGAGACTGATTTCCTTGTGAGCAGCTCCTTGTGAAAGCTTTTCTACAGAGGAACCTGTTTTTATTTCTTCTTTTTTTTCTCGCTTTGGATCACAGCTTCGTACTTCTCGCTAAAGTACCAACCTTTATCTGTGGACATTTTCCAGTGTTTTTATAAAACCCATGCTTTCAAAGAAGAAGAGAAAGTAAATGAGTTAGTATGACAAGATCAAAACCAATTCCTTTTAACCTAATGTTGTTTAGTATTTTTGTTGTGTCTTGAAGCAGCTTTCAGTAAAACAAAAACAAGACCCTCCACAACAACCTCAAGAAGGTAATTGTCTTGTCAAGACAGGATTCCAAGTTTCCTGAAAGAAATGACTAATAGTCATCATATAACTCATCCAATTAAATTAATAAGTGGACACAAAGACTTGCAGTTGGGTTTGCTAAAGCTTTAGACAAAATATGGAGAAATTACAGATAATGTAGGCTTGATTTGATAAAACCATGGGCGACACAATTGTGTTACTTTGAATTGGAAAAAGGTAAAATAAACTGCCCGAAGGAAAGGCCAAGTAATACTTATGCTAAACCTACACATTAGTATTTAGCTTACATCTAAATGTAATATTTACATTTAATAATAATAATAATAATAATAATAGAACTAATTTGTTAGCGCTTATACAGGTGCTCAAAGACGCTTTACAGTAAGGTGACCAGATTTTCCAAATTAAAACTGGGGACATTTTGAGTTTTTGTGGTCAATATATTATTAACATATCCAATTTTCTTCACTGTTAAGAAAAAAGGGGGGACAATTCTAGGTTCAATGTAATTTGTAACATTTTAACTGTTGGATACAAACAGAAGGACGATAGCTCATATATGAGACTGGGAGGCGTGTGGCGCAGTGGACTAGTGCGTTGGTTTTCGGATCAGGGGAGCACAGGTTCAAACCCTACTGCAGTCAGCATGTCGTTGTTTCTCTGACACACTTCACCCCAAATTGCTCCTGTGGGGATTACCCACAGTATTGAGTATGTAAGTCGCTTTGGATAAAAGCGTCTAACAAATGACAATGTAAGTAATGTA
>NW_011348606.1:0-422 GCF_000735185.1 Notothenia coriiceps
AGCCGCCTTTAGCTTAGCGGTGGAGACGTGAAGTCATGTGATCGTGCTGTAGTTCCTTTATAGCCCAACATTAGCCACCTTTAGCTTAGCGGTGGGGACGTGAAGTCATGTGGCCCAACTGTAGTTCCTTTATAGCCCAACATTAGCCACCTTTAGCTTAGCAGTGGTGACGTGAAGTCATGTACCGTGCTGTAGTTCCTTTATAGCCCAACATTAGCCACCTTTAGCTTAGCGGTGGTGACGTGAAGTCATGTGACCATGCTGTAGTTCATTTATAGCCCAACATTAGCCGCCTTTAGCTTAGCGGTGGTGACGTGAAGTCATGTGACCTTGCTGTAGTTCCTTTACAGCCCAACATTAGCCACCTTTAGCTTAGCGGTGGTGACGTGAAGTCATGTGACCGTGCTGTAGTTCCTTTATAG
>NW_011348607.1:0-274 GCF_000735185.1 Notothenia coriiceps
GCCTAACATTAGCCACCTTTAGCTTAGCGGTGGTGACGGGAAGTCATGTGACCGAGCTGTAGTTCCTTTATAGCCCAACATTGGCCTCCTTTAGCTTAGCGGTGGTGACGTGAAGTCATGTGATCGTGCCGTAGTTCCTTTATAGCCCAACATTAGCCACCTTTAGCTTAGCGGTGGTGAAGTCATGTGACCGTGCCGTAGTTCCTTTATAGCCCAACATTAGCCACCTTTAGCTTAGCGGTGGTGACGTGAAGTCATGTGACCGCATTAGCCA
>NW_011348608.1:0-3517 GCF_000735185.1 Notothenia coriiceps
CCACCTCCCCTGAACATGGGTCGACTGAAGAGTCTCGTCATGCCTGCCTACAAGCAGTCGCGCTGAGCAAAGTGACTAGAAGGCAACCACACACTTATAAAAAAAAACTTTACACTTTATAAAGTCAGGCAACACTAACCAGGCTTCGTGTGATTCTGTTTATTTGTACCTTACTTTGACCATCCACTCGCTGTTATTGATCATTTTGGAGAGCAGGCAGACGTTTTGTTTTTTATTATAGCAGCTATCGGATGGAATCCATACATGGGCTGCACAGGTTGAAAAGTAGAAGGTTGGAGGAGTCGTTATTTAATTTAATCTGGCTTTGCTTTAAAAGCAACACGATCATCGACCCGACGCAGTCCCCCATTGTTGTTGTTGTTGTTGTGAGCGCCGTTGGGGAGCAAATCAGCGATGTAAACGGTGACGTCATGACGCAGCAGCGGCAGCACCATCCCGGCTCTGGGTGGTGTGAACAGAGCGGGAGCAGAAAAGCTGAACCAGAAAAGCTCTAGCTCGGAGCTAGAAAGGGAAAAGCGCTGGTGTGAAAGCCGCAAATGAGACATTCATGTTGCCAGTTTTGTTGGTGCTAGTCGTGCCTGCATGTGTTTCACTCACAACAGCGAGGAGGCAGGGCTGCTGGGGATGGAGTCTGCCGTGGTGTGGAGCTGCAGAGAGGAGGAGGCCGTGTGCTGGCTGTACCCGTCCTCACTCTCGCTGGCCGCAGGTTCCAGCTCCATCTCGCCGTCTGGCTCTGAGAAGAATCCCTCCACGCCATCGCTCTCTTCTCCTCCACCTGCTTCTGGCTCATCAAGCTCATTGTAAAGTTTAGTCTCTGAGGCCCTCTCTCCACCCAGAACACTTATTCCATCCTCCGCTTTCATCTCCTGCAAAGGACGGGGGAAAGATGCAGAGGGATTCAAACAGAGCTTGCAACGCAGGAATACTTTAGAACTCTGCATTTCATTACAAGCATCATGTTTTCGCTCTGTCCTCGTTGGGTGCTATACCTTGCGATGCCTTTCTCTCAGAGGTCTATCTTCTAATACTGAATCTGCCGAGATAGTAAAGATGAATAATAAGAAGGAAATGGTTATGCCAAATGCATAGCTGCATGCAAACTGTATGTTATGATGCAAGTGATTACTAGTATGTATGCTTGGGTGTGCATACCTCCATTGGGTTTTTCAGGTCTGTGCTTCTCACTCTCACATTTTAAAGTAACATCCAATGAAATATGTCTTTTCTGGTGCACCAACTCTCCAGTCTTTCTCATTGCCACAGGCTGTGGAGGTGCCCCTGTGTAGGAGGAGGAGGTGGGAGGAGGGCCCCTTCGTCCCATGGGGAATGCTGGGAGACAGTTATCTTGACTGTTGCACAGAGAGGAGAGTGAAGCTGAAGTCCCACACTGGGCTTCTAACGCTTCTTTCTTCCCCTCCAGGCTACTGTGAAGAGACGAGGGCTGTGGGACCCCTGTGGGCACTGCGGGCTGGGACTCATGGGGCTGGAGAGGCCCAGCTTCCCAGCTACCAGACAAAGCATGGCCGTTTTCCTCACACAGTGACAGCGCAGCCTCGACTGCAGCTGCATCCAAAGCCTCTGCAGCCTCCTCTGCCTGTAGAAGGAGAGATATGACTCTAGATCGTAAAGAATCATTTAGGTTTTTTTTCAGGTGCTATTTTTATTGCCTTGTAAATCACAGCAGTCATGGTTCCGTGTAAACTGTCAATAGATGACCGAAATTCAATTAATCACATTTTAAAGAGGACGTATTATGCTCATTTTCAGATCCATATTTGTATTTAGCCTCTCCTGTGACATGTCTCCATGCTTTAGTGTTCAAAAAGCTCTTTATGTTTCTCACACTGCCTGTGCTGCAGCACCGATTTTCACCCTCTGTCTGAAACCAGAGCCCAGTCTGCTCTGATTGGTTAGCTGGCCGGCTCTGTTTTGATTGGTCAACCACTAAGAGATGTCCCGCCCCTTAGCCTATAATGTACAATGTGTTGGAGCGCTAGCCAATAGCGTGAGTGTTACATAGTGATCCTTCAGGAAGGGGGGGGTGTGGGCGAGAAACTCTCTCTGGAGGGAACTTTGGGATTTTAGCCTTTGCAGACCCTTTACATGCACCAAAACCTATATAACACTACAGGAAAGGGAGAACACAAAACAGCATAATAAGGCCTCTTTAAAAGAATGTTTATCTTAGGTTTTTAGAAATGCTTTGAAAATATATGGTACTCTTCACCTTGTCCTCAATTATGGCGATTATGTCCCCCACCGTCTTCAGGTCAAGCTCATCCCCCATGTAGGACACAGACACGTCCTCCTCACTGAGCTCTGACACTTTGTCCTCTGCAGAGACAGACTGGCGTCCAGGCAGCAAAGACGGAGCCATCACACCAACTTCTGCATGCAAACAACAACTGGTTTCAACTTTTCTGTTCGCCAAGATACACTTTTTAAGTAGCAAGAGTAGCAGTTCATAAAAGCATTCATCACAGAACGCCTAAGTCAAGCTTGATCATTTGCTTGAATTTAAATTGTAACCACAATTAATCTGAACTCTTTATTTACATATTTTGAGATATTCACAAAATATAGATTCTAATATAGAGTGGTTTACTTTTTGACATCCCTCCTGTGTGTATAAAAAAAAGTATTTCTGAAATGTTGAAGAGTTTGAATGTTTTAACGTCGCAAGATACATTCATATTTCAGTCTACTTTAGCCATAACACTCAATCTTTTTTAACCCTTAGATGCATAAGTGGTTTTCTTGATCTTTGTAATTAAAAAATGTTATCATTTCATATTCCAGCTATTCCTCAAAAAACATGTTTTGGATATCATGCCATTCACATTTTAAATGTAATACATTTTAAGAAATTGTAGTTTTTGTATTTCTACCCCAAGCTTCCATAAAAATGACCCGCGTGCATTTTCTATGGATCCTATGGGAACCTTTGATTCTTATCACCTGTTGCTGTCAGGAATACATTCACTGTAGACCACACAGACTGCATCACAAGTGACACCTCTCAGGAGGGTTATTTTACACAGCAAGATCTCATACCTGTTAGTATAATATAATAATAATAATAATAATAATAATAATACATTATATTTGTATAGGGCTTTTCAAGGACTCAAAATCGCTTTAAATATAAGGGAAGGTTAGGGTGGGGGGTATAGGACTATCAAACTTGATCAACCGGCATGGATTGATGGGGCGGGCTATGAGTAGACAAGAGGAGAAGAGATGATTTTTGAAAAGGGACTGGAATACTGTGAGGGTCTCAGAATAGCGGAGATCTTTGGGACAATATGTTCAAAACTTTTTTTCAAAATGTAAAAAAAATGTCTAAAATTATGAAAAATTAAATATAAAATATTTCTAGTGTGAACCAAAATATAATACTAAATATTAAAGAAGTGATTTTTATTAACAAAATGACAAAAATGGCATGAAAACACATTATTCTAATACGGGTCATTTTAGACCCGCTTATGGAAGA